>NC_036872.1:9683176-9825860 GCF_002910315.2 Salvelinus sp. IW2-2015
TGTTTGTTTATTGTATAAGGTTCAGATCATACTGCTTTGGCATTGCTTTCTTCTGTTTTCTGCCTAGTGGACACAGCCCATGTAGGAGAGAGAAAGAGACAGACACATCCTGCATATTCTGCAGGCACTTGTTGTTTCCACTACCATTACTTTAGTTAAATGTACCATAAAGTTAGTTAATGTTGCGTTCAGTTCTCTCTGGGCTATTGTCTTCCTCCGACTCTTTCAGCTAATCATAGAGGGAAACACAAACCATTAAACAATTTAGCATCACTACTTCAAGTATTCATTCTGGAGTGGCATGTTATGTTAAATATTCTTGTTTGAAATTGATTTGTTTTGTTTACAAATATCCGAGGGCACCCGGCCTCGAGGGGAATTCTAGATAGTGAGGTAGTGCATGTTGATGCTCTATTCTATACGTATCTGTGTGGATTTAAACAGTATGATGGCAATTCCACTGTTCTAGTGCCATTGTTAAATAATGAGAAATAAACAAGCCCAGTTCCCATGCGGGAGATTTTTGGGAGAGGGATGGAAGGGTTCATGGATAAACAAACATACACAGGTACTGTCTGGGTCTGTCCTGTCTGTCTGTCTGTCTGTCTGTCTGTCTGTCTGTCTGTCTGTCTGTCTGTCTGTCTGTCTGTGGCTGCTCTTGCTCATTTCCAGTCAGAGCAGCCTTAAGGCAGTGCTATGTGGGAACGATAGTGTCCTGTTCTCTCTTTACTCTCCCCCCTCCACACTAACCTATTCCGACATATCCACAGCACTGTCTCTATGTGTACGTAAGTGTGTGTGTTCTTAACTCTTGTGTAGTCTTAACATTCTGTATACTCCCCTTGTCCTAAGGGTCAAAAATGACCCGCCTTCACTAAACCCCAAATCTATTTTGCATGAAAGAAACAACCTGTCATTCATCACAAACTTTGTGAATATCTGGGTTTTCCCTCTTAACAATGCAGATAGACTCCATTTAATCAGTGTACACCACTCATTTTTATTACATCACACCTGTCATAATTGTTTTCTTTACTAAAGTAGAGGTTTATTATTATTATTATTATTGCTAAAGGTACTGCATAGGTGTAAACATAATTTTTATTTAGCAAGAGATAGCACTTGTATAGACTAAGAAAGTAGCAGACGTGCAGAAAGTAGTTTTGAATGCATTTTATTGAAGGGAAACAATAACAGTCTTGAACTTTTTTGGCAACATAGTGATATATTCTTATATACTGTACAATGAGAAACTACAAAATACTAGTCTTCTCTCAGTTTTTGTTAACCATTTCCCCCACCCACAAGGTGTATAAATAACAACAATAAATTAGAATAAAATAAGATAATAGATACAAAACAAAAACGTGAAGAACATGAATCAATCAACTGTAATTAGCACATGTAGGACAGTATGCAAGTGTGTGTGCATGAACTTGCAGATGTATTTCTCACATGTGCAGCACATAGTATTTGTTTTACAGTCCTTCTTTGGGGGGCAGAATTGGTATCTCCTCCTCTTGCCTGCCCCTGCTGCAGCCTCAGGTGGATCAGGACAATATTCAGCCCCTTGAACAGCTTTCACAAGCGCTGCAGAGGCTGCTGTGCAGGGGAGGCGCTCCCTTCTTTGAATGTGTGGGGTTACAAGTGCCTTTCCCAGCTGCTCCAGGAATACTCTCCTCTTGTTCCGCTTATCAGGCATCCAGGTAGGGTTGATCTTGTTCCATATCACGAAGGCATTGTATGAGGACACATCAATGATGTTATGGAAGATGACCAGGGGCTAGCGGGCAGTCATCCTCCTGCAGCTGTAAGTTCCAATCACCTTGTCCAGGTTGTTCACGCCTCCTTTGTTGTGTTTGTAGTCCAGGATGATGGCTGGCTTCCTGTCCTCACGATCACTGATCTCAGCTGTTTTGTGCAGTGTGCTCAGGAGGACCACATTCTTGTTCCTCTTTGAGAGATAAGAAACTAGAGTGTTGGTGGGGATGAGGGCAAACTTTGATGAGAAGATATTGTCGCACGTGACATTGTGCACCCTCAGTCCAT
The DNA here is from genome assembly GCF_002910315.2 of Salvelinus sp. IW2-2015. NCBI lineage: Eukaryota > Metazoa > Chordata > Actinopteri > Salmoniformes > Salmonidae > Salvelinus > Salvelinus sp. IW2-2015. The sequence continues at coordinate 9,685,226 of NC_036872.1, forward strand.
CTGTCACATCAAGCACAAGCCACATCCACTGGTTCTTCTCCGGGCTTCCACTGGCCGGCTTCCCTGTGTAGACTTGAATCTTCCAAGCGTAGCTGGATTGTGCATCACAGGGCACCCATATCTTGATGCCATACTTTGCTGGCTTGCTGGGCATATACTGCCGAAAAGGACAGCGACCTTTTGACAAAAGAGATTACTATCAGTAATTAGTATCAGTGTCACAAAAAACAATCACATAAATCAATGATATTACAGCGATACATAATCAAATTAACAGTGAAAATCACTTACATTACACGTATGATTTTTTTTTTATCTCTGAATGGAACCAGTTGCTCATCCACTGTTACTTCAGGCCCAGGGTTGTAGAGGTACGGCGGACGCTCCACCCACTTCTCCCAGACCTCTCTTATGGCCGCCAGTTTCTCTCACACGTCTTTCAGGTCTTGACTCACGGTTATCAAATCGTAGCATTCTTGAAAAAATTAGAAAGACTTTCAGTGGCATCGTGGCACAGAAAATCGCCCTTCCACTCTCTGCATCCCAGAGACTACATGTAGCCTCGCCTCACCCGCTAAGATTAGCAGCCCACAAGAAAGTTTAAGTTTTGTCTGAGTTCAATCAGTAGCACACATAATCTCAATTTCTCATTGTGTGTGTGTGTGTGTGTGTGTGTGTATGTGTGTGTGTGTGTGGTGTGTGTGTGTGTGTGTGGTGTGTGTGTGTGTGTGTGTGTGTGTGTGTGTGTGTGTGTGTGTGTGTGTGTGTGTGTGTGTGTGTGTGTGTGTGTGTGTGTGTGTGTGTGTGTGTGTGTGTGTGTGTGTGTGTGTGTGTGTGTGTGTGTGTGTGTGTGTGTGCGCATGAGCATAATGTTTGTGCTTGTGTGTGTGTGCGCTAAACCCAAATCTTAACATTGTGCAAATGCGCGTGAATGTGTCTGTGTTAACTGCAGTGGATGAATGACCTTGATTTCCAGTGTGTCACTGTGACAAGGTGGTGTTCACACATGCACACTAAGACATTATACTCTCTACTCCACATTTTACAAATATTCTGGGTCCTTCTTCTGTCACTTGGCAGGTTGAAAGTCACAACCCTGAATTTGTATTTCTGCCCCTGTTGGGCAGGTGCATCACTCTGTTTGGTTAGAAGCTGAGGGATGGGGCTGGTGGAATATTAGACAGGAATTCAATCCAAGGCACATCATAGTGAAGCACATTGCATTTGACTGTAAATGGTATTTTTGGCTTTAGCCGACACACACAGAATTTTCCGTGAATGCGATCTATGCGAACGTCTAGGAAATTGCCTTTAAAAGGCGAATTGTCAGCTGTCCAGTACTGGTTTATATATCACACATTTCCATGCAGAATCAAACCAAATCACAAATTTTCACTTCTGGTTCAAGGTTCATGGATTTGCAATGGATTTTGATGTACTCACAATTTGCAATGAAATCTCTGTGTTAGAAGCTTTTGAGGCCTACATTGCGACAAGCAAACTTTTTCACAGAAAACCTTGCCTCTAAAAGCAAAGGACAAAGGCCGGGAGAAAGGCTGAGTTAAATGTAATAGTTTGGAAACTGATCAGCAGCAAACTGCTTAAGTGGAAAAATGACGAGAAACTTAGCAAACTGTGTTAATTTGAATACAGCCCTTTAACCCTCTCTCTCCAGATGCTAAAAGTTTCACGGGAAGTTTGCGTAACTCCTGTGGCTTGGGTGGCTTTTTAAGTGTTCTTTATTCATGTGTTATTTGTTTATGCGGATTAATTATTAAAAGTTTACTGCATTTTACAAAGGTTCTAGTTTGTGGGTAATGATTCCCTCCTTTCTCTCCCAATGGGTTGTATTTGTAATTTTCTTGAATATAAAAGTTGCATTATTCATGTGTATCGGCGGGCCGCATCTATTAATGATGCCTTTCTTTATAGGTGCTCACGTCTTTAGCATGTCTTTCTCGCTCTTGCTCCCTGACTCAAAGCAACAAAAAGGGGGTACATAGAACCTCTTCTTTCTATTCCTCTCTCCCTCTTTCTTTCTCTGTTTACTTTTTTTCATACTTAGCGCATTGTGTTATCTCATTAGGGTCAGATGGACATAATCTCTTTTCCACATAACCGACCAGAAAAAAAAGAGGGAGAAGAGAGACAAGTTTGCTGTGGCACTGTGATGTAAATGTCCTTATTTAGTAATTTATAGATGTGGGAATTGAGTGCAACTCTGTAGAGAGTCATCAACTATTGATGTGTCTAATCTTTCGGATCCTGCCAACATGATGATCATGATCTGTTTTTCGAGTGAGGAGGCACCAGCTATCTCCTCCTTCCTCCTCACTGAGACGCCACATAGGCTTATTGTTCATATCAAATCTGTGATTCCACATTTGCAAGGCGCCGTTAGTCTGCTCCAGCTGAAGCTAATAAATGTTTTTCCCCATGTTAGTTAGAGATAAAAAGCCAGCGGTATTATACAGTGCTAACAAGCCACTCTAACACCCAGCACACAACCACACTATTCAGTTAACCAACAAATAGAGGAAGAAAAAGATCATGTGTAAATGCGATTTATATTACAATTGTACCTTTGGAAACTCTTTGAGAAGGGAAAGCAGCACGGCTGCCATCTCGCTCTACAACCAAGGTGCTTGACTTGAGATACAAACTTAAGATAATACTTTGTTTCGATTTTCTGTGTACTTACAGTCCTTCAGTATGCAAGTACAGGTAGGTGGGAGAACTGCTATCACTTTTTGCCATTTTCCTCACCTATATCTCCCTACAAGCACACCCATCTTTGCTTACCTTACCTTACCTATTTGACACATACGTGCCATGTTCCCTTCCATGCATGTGCTCATAAACAACACCTTTGGTGGAACCCATATACTGTACTGCATAGTGTAATAAGCCTATAAAACTTGTGAACACAAAACACACACACAGACACACACACACAGATACATAATTGAATAGAGCCAACACTGCACTACCTCACTATCCTAGAATTCCCCTCGAGGCGGGTGCCCGTGGATGATATGTATACAAAACAAACCAAATTTACGCTTTCAACAAGATATTTAACATATGCCACTCAGAATAAATAATTGAAAAGTGATGCTTAGTGTTGAATGGTTTATGTTTTCCATATTTAAGAGTTGCGGGGTTTGGAGGGAGACAATAGGCCCAGAGAGAGTGAACACAACATTAATGAAACGTAATGGTAACGTAAACTAAACGTAATGGTAGTGGAACACAGTGCCTGCAGAATATGCAGGATGTGTCTGTCTCTTTCTCTCCCCCACATGAGCTTTGTCCACTAGGCAGGAAATGGAAGAAAGCGATCCAAAGCAGTACAATCTGAACTTGTCCTATAAGAGACATTCATTTTGATTTTCCATTGAACACTGTTTTGCTACGGTGTGTCCTAATGAACATGGCCTTATATTTCTTTTTCTGACGTTCTCTCTTATCTCCCTCTGTCAATGATGGGCAGCCATGCTTCCTATACCATGGTCATACACCAACATGAAAAACATACAGAAATAAACCCGAAGGTGTACACACACACACACACACACATGCAGACAAACACACGCATGCACACACATATTTACAACTAGCTCTCACAGTCTCACGTCAGAATTAGATGCTCATCCATGTTTCTCGAACGTCAAATTTAAAAGTTTTTTTTCAAAGTGTTTAAGGTTAAGTTTAGGCATTAACTCCAAATGGTTAAGGTAAGGGTTAAGGTTTGGGATTGGCTTAAAAGAAAAAATATCAAAAACAACTTTCTATCGCTGGATTCGAACATGCGACCTTTGACACCAGAGACAGATGCTCACAGCCATCCACCACTCCTTGTCAAAACCAAAACTTACTTGAGGGTAGCGCTCACTGTTGCCCCTAGTGGCCGATTTCCCCGTCATCTCCCGACTTCCTCAGACATCGATGGACGTCCAATCCTGACTTGTATCTCGGGTGACCTGACTGGAAATGCGTTGACGCAAATGGTACAGACACACACACACACACACACACACACACACACAACCACACCACACACACACACACACACCACACACACACACACACACACACACACACAACACACACACACACACCACACACACACACACACAACACACACACACACACAAAGGTTCTCACAAAGGTAGAGAGGGGTTCTCTCTCTACACACCATCTCTTACTCCTCTTTCCCTTGCTCTTCTCTTCCTCCTTTCACTTATCCTCTCCCTCATCCGTCTTTCTATCTCTCTCCCACATGCTCTTTCTCAATCAAGCTCTCTCTTTCTGTCTTTCCCATTCTTTCCTTCCCTCTCTCTCTGTAGGAAAATAGGAAGTCTATTCATGCTGGTAATTACATGTCTCTCTTTGTTTATGGTGGCATATTATTTTCCCTTAATGGATGGACAATTATTATTAACTACCTCTTTATGGAAATAATAATGGAGAGGACAGCCAGAAATAGCTGGCAGTGTAGCATATCAGTGTCTGTCTCTCTCTCACGCACATTACACAACCACACACAACACATACACACAACAAACAGACACACACCAGCCCAGTGACACCGAAAAACACCATTCTCTCTTACACACACACACCACACACACACACACACACACCACACACACAACAACACACCACACACACACACACACACACACACACACACACACACACACACACACACACACACACACAACACACACACACACACACACACACACCACACCACGCACACACGCACGCACGACAGCGCACGCACACACACACACACACACACATTAACCTCACCATTCAAAAAAAATTGAAAATAGGCCATGGTGATATTCTGATGCAGGGGTTATGCCCATTTTTACAGCATATTTTATTCATCTGTTGTTTGCAAAATGCTGTATAAAATATAGATGGTCTACACTACTCTGACTGCCAGGGCAAGGAGGCAGGAGACAGGAGAGAGCACAGGAGGACGGGTTCCCAGCTACACACAGGATCACATAGTGTATATGGTTGAATGGATGGATGGAAGTATGGATAAAGGGATGAATGGAAGGGCGCATGGGCAGACAGACGGATGCATGGCTGCATGGATAGATGGATAGCAAATTTACCATACTTGATTGGAAACAGCTGGGGTTTTCCCATGGGAGTGAGAAGTAAATGTATCAATTTGCTTTTTTGCTTTGCAGTGCTCTTATCATATTGACTTTACGAGGGTTAACATGTAAATGGCTGTACATCGTTGTTTTCACACAAACTATCCCTCAGTGCAGAAAGATGAATGGGGGAAAGAGATAGAGACAGCGTTACATATCTGGGCATGAAAACGTTTTCAGGTTGCCAAGTTCATTAGCAATCATCTAACAATAACCCATGTAATGAATTTTCTGAAATATGCTCCTGATGGTGCAGCTACATCCACTTTTAAGAAAATGTTTGTTTTTGTCAGAACTGCCTGTTTTCCTCTGTAGAACATCGTAAAGACAAAACGTGTACAGTAGGGATAGAGTAAAGAGAAGAGTAAAGGCTGAAGCGTACAAACAGAGATGGCTTCCTCAGCAACGCAGCGCTCCCACTATTGGAGCACGGCATGATGGAAAGTGACAGCAGCGCCCGGGGCGGCCACGGAGAGGGCGGAGTCTAAGAAAAGAGCCAGGAGGGGTGAGCTGTGCTGCTTCATCAGTGTGTGGATGCGCACTCACACACTGTACACACAGACCCAAACACACACACTGTACACACAGACGCAAACACACACACTGTACAGACAGACCCAAACACACACACTGTACACACAGACGCAAACACACACACTGTACACACAGACGCAAACACACACACTGTACAGCACATACCAAACACCACACACACTGTACACACATACCCAAACACTCACACACTGTACACACATACCCAAACACACACACTGTACACACACACCCAAACACACACACTCACTGTACACACATACCCAACACCACAACTGTACCACATACCAGACCAAACACACACTGTACACACACACCCAAACAAACGTACACACACCCAAACACACTCACACACACGGTACACACACCCAAACACACACACACTGTACACACACACCCAAACACACTCACTGTACACACACACTGTACACACATACACCAAAACACACTGTACACACACACCCAAACACACACACACTGTACCACACACACACACACACACACACACACAACACACAACACACACACACACACACACACACACACACCACACACACAACACACACACACACCACACACACACGCACACGTCACACACACCAAACACACAGACTGTACACACACACTGTCACCATACCCAAACACACTGTACAACAACACCTGTACACACAGACTGTACACCACACACCCAAACACAGCTTACACACATACGCCAAAACACACTCACTGTCAACACACCCAAACACACACACTGTACACACACCCAAACCACTGTACACACACCCAAACACATCACCAAACACGTAACACCACACACCAAACACACACACACTGTATACATACACCCAAACACACAGACTGTACACACACACACTGTACACACATACCCAAACACACTGTACACACACACTGTACACACAGACTGTACACACAACCCCAACACACTGTACACACACACTTAACCCCACCAACACACTGTACACACACCCACACACACACACACACTGTACACCACACACCCAAACACACACACACACACTGTATACACACACCCAAACACACAGACTGTACACACACACTGTACACACATACCCAAACACACTGTACACACACACTGTACACAACACACTGTACACAACTGTAACAACACACCCAACACATTGTACACACAACACTGTACACACTGTACACACTGTACACACACCCAAACACACACACACACACCCAAACCTGTCCACATGCACATATTTCCTCATCCAACCAGAGAGTAGAGTAGGAGGTGCTCTGACAGTAAGCCACAGGGATGGGCCAGAGAAACATATCTGACACAGTGGCAGACAGGGCGACACCCCGGCCAAGGTGAGGTCATCCCAAAGACCACTGGGGGATCGAAGGTCACAGGATACAGGGAAGAATCAGCCACAGGGCACATGGGGGCATCGCCAGGATTCTACAGACACCTCAGGCTCATAGGGGCTAGAGAGTCTAAGCAGACAGCACTCTCATGGAGGGAACAAAGTACTCCTTTCTGTATTTATACACATCACTGGGATTTTATGTTATGTTTATGTTGCACCAGTTGTTGATTTGATCAAATAAATGACCCGGAGGCATGTTACAGGGCAGTTCCGCCACTTTTCGGCCTCATATTATCTCCAGCACCATACCAGTGTCTTCATATGTGAAAACAGCGTGTTTTATTGATCTGTGGGAAAAAATCTGAATAAATGATTCTCTGCGACATCATAGGGTAGAATTCAAAGTAAAGGGTAGGATTTAACACCTACAGCAGGTTTTTAGCCAGAGGGAGGGAGGGTCACCAAGAATTGATGATGTCATAGCCTGCTGGAAAAAACAGCATAGACCAGCATACATTTCAAGCTGGTCCATGCTGGTCTATGCTGGTCCATGCTAGTCTATGCTGGTCAGTGTGGTTGGATGCTGGTCAAGCTGGTCTGATCAGCATGGTCTAACTGGTTCTGCTGACTGACCAGCCTTAGAAGGGTTTTCGAAGTCGACCAGCCATTGTTGTGTTTTCTCTGGTAACCAGCCTTCGATGTGTTTTTGCTGGTGACCAGCCTTCACTGTGAAGGCTGGGTGACACGTAGAACCCTTTAATTAGTCCCTGTAATGGAACATTATTTTGTTCCATTTAGAACCCTCTGGTTCCAGGTAGAACCAATGACAGGTTTTACAGTTATACAGGATACTTCAGATATGCTTATTTTGTTAAAATTGCTTGTAATTGTAATTTGGTAAGTAAGTTACCAGCTACTGAGTTGCAGTAAAAAATACTGTGTTTTTCCAGTTGAATTAAGGTCTTAATGTTGAAAAATGACTTGTTGTTTACCTTACTTTCACTGCACTTTGAAATGTAGCTGTGCTGGGGGGATCATTAGCATATTTGGGGGCATGGTCTAAAATATGTTGTATTTGTGCCAACCGTTAGTGGAAGTGTTGTACCAGTTAAAGTGTTTTTATCATTGAGCACCTAATTTGTCAAACTCCCTGTTCTACAATCTTTGTAAGAGCTTGTGCCAATCAAGAGCTGCACTGGTGACTGTGCATTTTAAAGTAACTTAATGGCAGTTGGTCACTGGGAAGTTCATGTTTAATTTTCAGTAACACTGTCAGCTTGCGAGAAAATTGTTATTGGAGTATTCATAGGAACTTACTGTGGCTCGCTGACTTGATTGTGTGGCAGGAAGGTCAGCTTGCTGCCAACCAAGAGGTTGAGGCCAGGTGAGGCTGGGTTCCAAATGTGTTCGCCATAAAGAATGTTTAATAGTTGTCAACTAATGTTATAAGCTTTTTTTTGTATTTAGAATAGTTCAGTGACTGTACAGTACGCTTCTGGCAGTTATTTGCAAGTAAGTTACTGTGCATTTTACAATAACCTACTGACATCTGGTTGCCAGTTATGTTTTAACCTAACTGACCTAACTGTATTTGACCTAACTGGATTTGACGTGAGTGAGTTACTAGTAGTGATGTTACGTTTGACACCGGAGATCCGAGGCATGCGTCGAAATTGCTAAGCAGCTAACTTCAAAGCAGTGTGCCAATGTGTGTATCACTTGAGCAGAAGTACGTCATCAATGATGTCCGAAGCTTCGATTTATCATGAGCTTTTTCAAAATTCGAGATCCTACTGTTTTTGCTGTGGTTCTGGTGCTTTCTTCAATTCCAAGCTGCTTTCAAACAACAATCTCTACTGGACACCGTACTTACAAATATAGTTAGGATTTTGGACCAAAAAACTTTAACTTGACCAGTAGATTATCAGGTAGAGTAGAGCACTATGGAACATTCAGGGACATGAGAGTACGAGGTCAAATCCCGTTGAAGGCACACTACTTTCAAAATTGTTTTATGTGAAACCACACTTTCTGCACTGTTGTTCAAATAGTTTTTTTGTATTTAGTATAGTATACACTTCTGTCTTAAGCATCCTAAATAATGCCATAGATTGAGTTTTTGAAAAATAGTAAACTTGAAGGCAAAAAAGGGAAGCATGATGCAAACTGATGATATGCTACTTACCACTGCACCACAGAGTTTTGATGAAAGCAGTGGAGAAAAATAAATGTCTCTGATAATCACACGCTGCTATTTATTGCTGACCAGCATTTATCCCTAATGTGCATTGTGAACAGATGAAGCTCAGAGTAATTAACCATTTTGGTTAATTTGGTAAAAGAGCTGAACGCTTCAGAAATCCCCATCACTAGTTACTAACAGTTACTGCTTTTAAGTTACTGTGAATTTTACAATAACTTACTGGTTGCCAATTAGGTAATGCAAAATTCACAGCAACTTCCAGGCAACTAACTTCCATTAAGTAACTGTAACAGCGCAGCTCATTAATGTCACATGCTCTTACAAAGATTGCAGAACTAACTGTGTTAAAAGAGGTGCTCAACCTTGATGAATGACATAACCATCAACCACTTAAACTGGTACAACACGTCCACTGACTGTTGGCACAGATACACATATATTGTATCATGCCCCAAAATATGCTTACGAGCCCCACCGGTACATTGACCCCACCTACATTTCAAAATGCACTAATTATTGAACATTGCATTCAAGATATTAATATTAGAATAATATAATATATATATATATATATATATATATATATATATATATATATATATATATATATACATAATAATATCAGAATAATAGTTGAGAGAATGATTTATTTCAGCTTTTATTTTTTTCATAACATTCCCAGTGGGTCAGAAGTTTACATACACTCAATTAGTATTTGGTAGCATTGCCTTTAAATTGTTTAACTTGGGTCAAACGTTTCGGGTAGCCTTCCACAAGCTTCCCACAATAAGTTGGGTGAATTTTGGCCCATTCCTCCTGACAGAGCTGGTGTAACTGAGTCAGGTTTGTAGGCCTTCGTGCTCGCACATGCTTTTTCAGTTCTGCCCACAAATGTTCTATAGGATTGAGGTCAGGGCTTTGTGATGGCCACTCCAATACCTTGACTTTGTTGTCCTTAAGCCATTTTGCCACAACTTTGGAAGTATGCTTGGGGTCATTGTCTATTTGGAAGACCCATTTGCGACCAAGCTTTAACTTCCTGACTGATGTCTTGAGATGTTGCTTCAAAATATCCACATGATTCCCCCCCCCTCATGATGCCATCTATTTTGTGAAGTGCACCAGTCCCTCCTGCAGCAAAGCACCCCCACAACATGATGCTGCCAACCTCGTGCTTCTCGGTTGGGATAATGTTCTTCGGCTTGCAAGCGTCCCCCTTTTTCCTCCAAACATAACGATGGTCATTATGGCCACACAGTTCTATTTTTGTTTCATCAGACCATAGGACATTTCTCCAAAAAGTACGATCTTTGTCCCCATATGCAGCTGCAAACCGTAGCCTGGCTTTTTTATGGCGGTTTTGGAGCAGTGGCTTCTTCCTTGCTGAGCGGCCTTTCAGGTTATGTCGATATAGGACTCGTTTTACTGTGGATATAGATACTTTTGTACCTGTTTCCTCCAGCATCTTCACAAGGTCCTTTGCTGTTGTTCTGGGATTGATTTGCACTTTTCGCACCAAAGTACGTTCATCTCTAGGAGACAGAACCCGTCTCCTTCCTGAGCAGTATGACGGCTGCATGGTCCCACAGTGTTTATACTTGCGTACTATTGTTTGTACAGACGAACGTGGTAACTTCAGGCATTTGGAAATGGTTCCCAAGGATGAACCAGACTTGTGGAGGTCTACAATTTGTTTTCTGAGGTCTTGGCTGATTTCTTTTGATTTTCCCATGATGTCAAGCAAAGAGGCACTGAGTTTGAAGGTAGACCTTGAAATACATCCACAGGTACACCTCCAATTGACTCGAAATATGTCAATTAGCCTATCAGAAGCTTCTAAAGCCATGACATCATTTTCTGGAATTTTCCAAGCTGTTTAAAGGCACAGTCAACTTAGTGTATGTAAACTTCTGACCCACTGGAATTGTGATACAGTGAATTGTAAGTGAAATAATCTGTCTGTAAACAATTTTTGTAAAAATTACTTGTGTCATGCACAAAGTAGATGACCTAACCGACTTGCCAAAACTATAGTTTGTTAACAAGAAATTTGTGGAGTGGTTGAAAAACGAGTTTTAATGACTCCAACCTAAGTGTATGTAAACTTCCGACTGTAGACAGCATACATTTTTCTAAACTAATCCAATGGAGGCTGGTCACAATGAAGGCTGGTCACCAGCGAAAACACAACGAAGGATAGTCACCAGCCTATGCTGGTCTATGCTGTTTAAAATCTGAGTCGTGTTGAACTTTTTAACAAAATATTATTTTCTACAAAAAGTAGAAATGCACCATTTTAACATATGTAGACACCGGTATTATGCTGGAGATAATGAAAATGGGGTTGAAAGTGGTGGAATTGCCTTTTAATTAAGAAAAAAGACTAACCACTACCTATTATGTAGAAGCTACGAGAAAGTGAGAAAGATATGTTAAGAATAATCTCATCTTTAACCTACAGCTTTTCTCAAAGTATCTAAGAGTTAATAAAAAAATAGACCAAGAAGAGATTGCAGATACGCAAAAGCCATATATAGTAACAAGATCAAGAGGAGATGAACATAGCTACAACTCAGTTAGCAGACACAGCAGTGGAAGAACTCAGGTCTTCATTTCATTGGACATGCAATCCCACCAACGCCTCTTCCAATTGGATAGAGGAGCATTCTGATTATCAATCATCAATTTGTTAATCACCTACACTGGATGAGACAATAACAAACTACATAACGACCAACACATCATTCCAGCAGACCTGTGTCTACTTCACAAGAAAAAGGAGGCTGGTCTCTGTTCAATTTGGACTATTGGTAGTTTGGATCATCGGCTCCTGGGATTGGTTTTAGTAATACATGCGTACTCTATGACAAGACAATCCACTACCGGTTGTCCATTCACAGCAGTTCCTGCCCTCACAGCAACATAACTGCCGTTTGCTGGGATGTACGCGATCTCAAACTCAGACTTTCCATTGTTTCATCAAACTACCAGGCTCTCTGTCTCGAGATCAGGAATGGATCTGTGATGCAGTCTGGAGCGCTCTCTTGATTTTCCACCCTCGAGACCATTCGCATATGAGGCTCTCTGCCCACGATTTTGCCTGGAATCTTCAAAGGGCTGTCCCATGTAAAGAGACTATCTTTTCTGTGTGTCACAGTGTTACAATTCCCCACTTCTATCTACCACATTCAGTGACCTGATTCATCTTGAGGAATTGCCCATTGAGAACTACAGGCTTTCTGTGACGGCACTGGATGCATTGGGAGGGATCCCTCTTCTGAAGAAACATCACAGTCAACATCTGTACACAGGAGCGCTCTGAGTTGCTATGTAGCATAGTCAACATGTCAAAGTCATTGACGATCCTGGACTTTAATTCAGATTGGACAGTCATTTTGTTCTGACACAAACAGAGCTGTTCTTGAGCTTCCATTTTTCTATCGTCTTCAAGATTTCTTTACTTCCCTAAAGTACACTGTTTAGAAAAAGGAGAATTCAAATGCTTTGAAAGCACATCATCTCTTTCTTTGCCTGACAATGATGAGCTACAGACACAACTTCTGCAGACTGGTATCAGCAGACTGCGTCATTTTGGGTTCAAAAATATATCTTTTTTATTTTTAATAAATTTGCGAGACTGTATTCAAACTATCAATCATACAAGTTGATATAAGTAGCCATAAAACTGGGAACTACTCAGTCTGCTATGAGAAATTGTCAGGGGAGTGAGGTGCTCAGCCTCAGCATCTGTAATAGTGATAACGTTATAGACAATTTGAGCATGATACATTTCTTTAAGAATCTCACCCATTTGTCAGTCACATTGTACGGAAGTTATCTCTGAGCTCAGTGAGCTTTGTGACACTCATACGGGTCCAATCATATGGCTGAAGAGACTTTCCTTGAGTAGACTTCACATCACAAATACCTCCTCAGAGCAGTTCTGTTGCTTGAAAATCTGGAACATCTGGGTCTAGGATCCAATGACATTACTAATATTTCTGACTTTATATTTAAGGGACTTGGTAAATTCAGGTTCCTAGATTTAAGTTGTAACAAGATCTCTCAGTTTACAAAGAACACTTTCTTTGGCCTGCACGACATAGAGATCTTATCACTGGAACTAAATTCACTCGTACACATCGAAGCTTCTGCACTTATTCACCTCACTTCACTGAAGAACATAGATTTAAGGGACATTCACAATCCAGCCAGCCAGTGGGAGGTGTGTGACTTCTGATGCTCATATTTGGTGTCTTCCCTTTGGGATGAATGTACATGAACATTACCAATTTTTTTGATTGTGTAAACATCATCATCAGCAGGAACAGTACCCCAGAACCAGGCTTGGCCCTTCAGCTCTGTGCCCAAAATGTGTCATTCCAGTACTGCTGGAGGCCATTCTTCAAGTCCGTCGTCTGCCTCACAGCCATAGCGGAGCACCTCCTGTGTGGATCTCACTTCGCTGCAAAGTAGTTCCCCTTCCTGGAGTATTTTGACTTACAGTCTATGCTCTAGCAGACTGACCTGAATACACTTGTGCAGCTGAGGTATCTTAAGCTGAAATGGGTGGACCTCATCCTGCATCTAAGGCTGGGTATCATGTTCCGCAACCTGACCGGGCTAGAGAGCCTGAACCTAATATCCTGTCAGATCCTCACTCTAGAGGAGGAGCTGAGCAGAGACCTGCACTCCCTCAGGCAGCTGTCAATCAAAATCGAAGAGGAGTTCAGTGTGTTGGAGGACTTCCCCGAGCCCCTGACCAGCCTGATTTGCCTGTTGATTTTACAGACCTTGTCTGCATTGCAGATGTGAAGACACCTGGATGGACACCTAGGCCAGGGGTCAGAGGCATATCTAGGTCATCATCTGGCACCCCAATAAGGCTGATCTCACCTGCAATTATGAGCCCACAGTTCCCTGGATGTGGGCTTTGTCCTGTTCATCTTCACCTTCCTGGGTCTGCTCCATCAGCTGGCTGCGGACTACTTGCTGGCATGCTGCCATAGCGTCCGTGGATGGCTGGGGGAGACGGTGCAGAAGCCCAACCTCAGAGGGCGCCACCACTATGATGCCTTTGTGTCATACAGTGGTAGAGATGAGCGCTGGCTGGTGGAGCAGCTGCTGCCGGGCCTGGAGCAGAGGGGGCCTCCCTTCCTGCATTTCTGTCTGCATAGCAGGTACTTCCAGCTGGAAAAGGACATTGTGGACAATATCACAGCTTCTATGGCAGCCGCCACACCCTGTGTGTGGTGAGTCGTCACTACCTTGCGCAGTAACTGGTGCTCTCTGGAGCTGTGACTGTCCACCTTCAATCTGCTGGTTGAGCACAGGGACAACCTCATCCTGGTCTTCACGGAGGACATCCCCCCTCACCAGCTGTCTGCCCACCACCGCTTGACCAGGCTGGACAAGACCAGGACCTACCTGGACTGGCCCCAAGATAATGCCATTTTCAGGTCTCTCCAGAGATGCTTGATCAGGTTCAAGTTCGCTCTGGCTGGACTACTCAAGGACATTCAGAGACTTGTACCGAAGCCACTCCTGCGTTGTCTTGGCTGTGTGCTTAGGGTCGTTGTCCTGTTGGAAGGTGAACCATGACCCCAGTCTGAGGTCCTGAGCACTCTGGAGCAGGTTTTCATCAAGGATCTCTCTGTACTTTACTCCGTTCATCTTTCCCTTGATCCTGACTAGTCTCCCAGGCCCTGAAAATCAAATAAAATTTGTTGGTCACATGCGCCAAATATAACAGGTGTAGACCTTGCAGTGAAATGCTTACTTACAAGCCCTTAACCAATAATGCTTTAAGAAAAATGTGTTAAGTTAAAAATAGAATGAAAATAAGATTAATTAAAGATTAATTAAACAGCAGCAGTAAAATAACAATAGCGAGGCTATTTACAAGGGGTAAACCAGTACAGAGTCAATTTGTGGAGGCACCGGTTAGTCGAGGTAGTTGAGGTAATATGTACATGTATGTAGAGTTATAGTGACCATGCATAGATAATAAACAGAGAGTAGCAGCAACGTAAAGGAGGGGTCTGGGTAGCCCTTTGATTAGCTGTTCAGGAGGCTTATGGCTTGGGGGTAGAAGCTTTTAAGAAACCTTTTGGACCTAGACTTGGTGCTCCGGTACCGCTTGCCGTACCATAGCAGAGTGAATAATCTATGACTAGGGTGGCTGGGGTCTTTGACAACTTTTAGGGCCTTCCTCTGACACCGCCTGGTATAGAGGCCCTGGATGGCGGGAAGCTTGGCCCCAGTGATGTACTGGGCCGTACGCCCTACCTTCTGTAGTGTCTTGCGGTCGGAGGCCAAGCAGTTGCCATAAAAGGCAGTGATGCAACCAGTCAGGATGCTCTCGATGGTGTAGCTGTAGAACCTTTGGAGGATCTGAGGACTCATGCCAAATCTTTTCAGTCTCCTGAGGGGGAATAAGCTTTGTAGTGCCTTCTTCACGACTGTCTTGGTGTGTTTGGACCATGATAGTTTCTTGGTGATGTGGACACCAAGGAACTTGAAGCTCTCAACCTGCTCCAAAACAGCACAGTCGATGAGAATGGGGGCGTGCTCGGTCCTCCTTTTCCTGTAGTCCACAATCATCTCCTTTGTTTTGATCATGTTGAGGGAGAGGTTGTTGTCCTGGTACCACACAACCAGGTCTCTGACCTCCTCCCTATAGGCCGTCTCATCGTTGTTGGTGATCAGACCTACCACTGTTGTGTCATCGGCAAACTTGATGATGGTGTTGGAGTCATGCCTGGCCATACAGTCATGAGTGAACAGGGAGTACAGGAGTGGACTGAGCACGCACCCCTGAGGGGCCCCTGTGTTGAGGATCAGCGTGGTGGATGTGTTGTTACCTAGTCTTACCACCTGGGGGCGGCCCGTCAGGATCCAGTTGCAGGGGGAGATGTTTAGTCCCAGGCATTGAGGGCACTGTGGTGTTGAACGCTGAGCTGTAGTCAATGAATAGCATTCTCACATAGGTGTTCCTTTTGTCCAGGTGGGAAAGGGCAGTGTTGAGTGCAAAAGTGATTGCATCATCTGTGGATCTGTTGGGGTGGTATGCAAATTGGAGTGGGTCTAGGGTTTTCCTGGATAATGGTGTTGATGTGAGCCATGACCAGCCTTTCAAAGCACTTCATTGCTACAGACGTGAGTGCTACGGGTCGGTAGTCATTTAGGCAGGTTACCTTAGTGTTCCTGGGCACAGGGACTATGGTGGTCTGCTTGAAAAATGTTGGTATTACAGACTCAGTCAGGAACAGGTTGAAAATGTCAGTTAATATACTTGCCAGTTGGTCAGCGCATACTCAGAGCACCATCTGGCCCTGCGGCCTTGTGAATGTTGACCTGTCTAAAGGTCTTACTCACATCGGCTACGGAGAGCATGATCACACAGTCATCCAGAACAACTGATGCTCTCATGCATGCTTCAGTGTTACTTGCCTCGAAGTGAGCATAGAAGTAATTTAGCTTGTCTGGTAGGCTCGTGTCACTGAGCAGCTCGCGGCTGTGCTTCCCTTTGTAGTCTGTAATAGTTTGCAATCCCTGCCACATCCGACGAGCGTCAGAGACGGTGTAGTACGATTCAATCTTAGTCTTGTATTGACACTTTGCCTGTTTGATGGTTTGTCGGAGGGCATAGCGGGATTTCTTATAAGCTTCCGGGTTAGAGTCCATGGCTTCTGGTTGTGGTATGTATGTACGGCCACTGTGGGGACGACGTCATCGATGCACTTATTGATGAAGAGAGTGACTGATGTGATGTACTCCGCAACGCCATCGGAAGAATCCCGGAACATATTCCAGTCTGTGCTAGCAAAGCTTAGCATCTGCTTCATCTGACCACTTTCTTATTGACCGATTCACTGGTGCTTCCTGCTTTAGTTTTTGTTTGTAAGCAGGGATCAGGAGGATAGAATTATGGCCAGATTTGCCAAATGGAGTGCGAGGGAGAGCTTTGTTCGCATCTCTGTGTGTGGAATAAAGGTGGTTTAAAGTTTTTTTCTCTCTGGTTACACATTTAACATGCTGGTAGAAATTAGGTAAAACAGATTTGAGCTTCCCTGCATAAAGTCCCCGGCCACTAGGAGCGCCGCCTCTGGATGTGCGTTTTCCTGTTTGCTTATGGCCATATAAAGCTCATTGAGTGCGGTCTTATTGACAGCATCGGTTTGTGGTGGTATGTAGACAGCTACAAAAAATACAGAGGAAAACTCTCTTTGTAAATCGTGTGGTCTACAGCTTATCTTGAGATACTCTTCCTCAGGCGAGCAAAACCTCGAGACTTCCTTAGATTTCGTGCACCAACTGTTGTCTACAAATATACATAGACTGCCACTACACAACATGATGCTGCCACCACCATGCTTCACCATGGAAACCATGGATGTCAGGTTTCCTCCAGATGTGATGCTTGCCATTCAGGCTAAAGAGTTCAATCTTGGTTTCATCAGACCAGAGAATCTTGTTTTTCATGGTCTGAGAGTCTTTAGGTGCCTTTTGGCAAAGTCCAAGTGGGCTGTCATGTTCCTTTTACTGAGGAGTGGCTTCCATCTGGCCACTCTACCATAAAGGCCTGATTGGTGGAGTGCTGCAGAGTTGGTTGTCCTTCTGGAAGGTTCTCCACAGAGGAACTCTGGAGCTCTATCAAAGTGACCATCGGGAACTTGGTCACCTCCCTGACCAAAGCCCTTCTCCGATGATTGCTCAGTTTGGCCAGGTGGCCAGCTTTAGGAAGGGTCTTGGTGGTTCCAAACTTCTTCAATTTAAGAATGATGGAGGCTACTGTGTTCCTGGGGACCTTCAATGCTGCAGAAATTTTTTGGTCCCCTTCACCAGATCTGTGCCTCAATACAATCCTGTCTCGGAGCTCTGCGGATAATTCTTTCGACCTCAAGGCTTGATTTTTGCATTGACATTCATTGCCAAATGTGGGACCTTATATATACATGTGTGTGCCTTTCCAAATCAAGTACAATGAATTTCATCAAACTTGTGAGGCTGTCCATGGTCATTCGTTTCTCATTCAACATACAATATTTGCTGCTACTCAATCCCGTTTAAAAGCATTCCCTTCCTAACTATTTTACATTCTCTGAGACCAACCAGAAATGTTTCCTTGGCCAAATATTTCCAATTGCTCGTTCAGTGTAGCGGACCACAGGGGTGTAGTGCTGCCGGAGCTGCTCACAGTGGTGTTCATTTAGTAAAGTTACATCAACGCTGAATCAATCAATGTCTTGGAAGATCACCAAATGATTCATTAGTATTCTACATAACATAACCAAATATAATAGCATAGTATAACGTTACTGTTACACCAAAAACACCACCTTTTTACTTTTGAGATTTTTGGAAGGTTAGCTGAATAGTGAAAGAAAATGCTAATTCGGCCAAAACTCTGCAGCACCACTAGGCAGAATGTGCTTTGATTGAACAAAATATACAGTAAGGCCTTCCCACCGCTTGAAGTAAGTATTCCCACCGCTTGAAGTACGTATTCCCACCGCTTGAAGTACGTATTCCCATCGCTTGAAGTACGTATTCCCACCGCTTGAAGTAAGTATTCCCACCGCTTGAAGTACGTATTCCCACCGCTTGAAGTACGTATTCCCACCGCTTGAAGTACGTATTCCCACCGCTTGAAGTACGTATTCCCACCGCCTTGAAGTAAGTATCCCACCGCTTGAAGTAAGTATTCCCACCGCTTGAAGTAAGTATTCCCACCGCTTGAAGTACGTATTCCCACCGCTTGAAGTACGTATTCTCACCGCTTGAAGTACGTATTCCCACCGCTTGAAGTAAGTATTCCCACCGCCTGACTTTTCCCATGTTTTGTTGTGTTACAGTTGGATTCAAATGGATTTAACTGTCATTTTTTTGTCAACGATCTACACAAATTACTCTGTAATGTAAAAGTGTAAGAAAAATTCTAATATTTTCAAAAACAGTATGAAAAATAGAACACCAATATATCTTGATTAGATAAGTATTCAGTCCTCTGAGTCAATACATGTTAGAATCACCTTTGGCAGCGATTACAGCTGTGAGTCTTTCTGGGTAAGTCTCTAAGAGTTTTGCACACCTGGATGTACAATATTTGCACATTTCTATTTTTTTGTGTGTAGGCCAGTGACAAGCATTGTAAATTTGATCAATTTTAAATTCAGGCTGTAACAACAAAATGCGGAAAAAGTCAAAGGGTGTACTTTCTGAAGGCACTGTGTATAGTTTATTAACACCATCTGCATCATTTGCTCACGAAACAGTCATTCAAGAAGATCTAAATGCATATTCCCCTGAAAGTGATTGACATCAAATGATTGGGATGCAGATGCAGTTTGGACATTTCACTGGTAAAAGATGAAGTATGATCATTCACGTTGGACAGTGATGATGCCATGGCCTATTTTGAAATGAGTTATGCCTAACTTCGTGTTTGAGGATATAAAAAATATAATATTGTCTTGAGATAATATGCATAGGCAGACGTTGCAATCGGAGGATGCATTTGATGCATATTCTATAATGATATTTAATAGGCTACTACATCTGTCGGTCACGATTGATACATTTGGCGGATAATACAATGTTGCAGAGTAATCAAAATACCCCTCTGTTGTCCTAATTCCCCATAATGAGATTTTCAGTCATCTGAGCATCCATTTCAAACACCTTTTCAAATGAAAAGGGAGCTCAAATAGGTTCAGGCACCAAGAGATACTGAAGTAGTCAGAGAAAAGAAGTCACAGACAAGACAACAGCATATTCAATGAAGTGGTACAGGAAGTTACAAGTATAGCTACAGACGTTTACTAAAGTAGAAATGTTTCTGAAATACAATATTTTGCTGTGTCTTGTATATGCGTGCATCTATGTGAATATGTGTGTGAATGTTTGCATGTACAGTGTAAGGGTGTATGAATAAGCTAAGGTAGTTGTCTGAGGTATAGAGCTCTTATTTACAAGTGGACATAAAGTACAGAGGAATTTTAATCAAGAAACCTTTAATGACAATGCTAATTAGCTTACGCTAAATAGGGAAGTAAACTGTGGTTATCTTCTAACACACAATCCAATTTCTGCAGGATCAGTGTGTGTGTGTGTGTGTGTGTTTTGCATGTACAGTGTAAGGGTGTATGAATAAGCTAAGGTAGTTGTCTGAGGTATAGAGCTCTTATTTACAAGTGGACATAAAGTACAGAGGAACTTTTAATCAAGAACCTTTAATGACAATGCTAATTAGCTTACGCTAAATAGGGAGTAAACTGTGGTTATCTTCTAACACACAATCCATTTCTGCAGGATCAGTGTGTGTGTGTGTGTGTGTGTTTGCATGTACAGTGTAAGGGTGTATGATAAGCTAAGGTAGTTGTCTGAGGTATAGAGCTCTTATTTACAAGTGGACATAAAGTACAGAGGAACTTTTAATCAAGAACCTTTAATGACAATGCTAATTAGCTTACGCTAAATAGGGAAGTAAACTGTGGTTATCTTCTAACACACAATCCAATTTCTGCAGGATCAGTGTGTGTGTGTGTGTGTGTGTTTGCATGTACAGTGTAAGGGTGTATGAATAAGCTAAGGTAGTTGTCTGAGGTATAGAGCTCTTATTTACAAGTGGACATAAAGTACAGAGGAACTTTTACAAGAACCTTTAATGACAATGCTAATTAGCTTACGCTAAATAGGGAAGTAAACTGTGGTTTATCTTCTAACACACAATCCAATTTCTGCAGGATCAGTGTGTGTGTGTGTGTGTGTGTTTGCATGTACAGTGTAAGGGTGTATGAATAAGCTAAGGTAGTTGTCTGAGGTATAGAGCTCTTATTTACAAGTGGACATAAGTACAGAGGAACTTTTAATCAAGAACCTTAATGACAATGCTAATTAGCTTACGCTAAATAGGGAAGTAAACTGTGGTTATCTTCTAACACAATCCAATTTCTGCAGGATCTGTGTGTGTGTGTGTGTGTGTGTGTGTGTGTGTGTGTGTGTGTGTGTGTGTGTGTGTGTGTGTGTGTGTGTGTGTGTGTGTGTGTGTGTGTGTGTGTGTGTGTGTGTGTGTGTGTGTGTGTGTGTGTGTGTGTGTGTGTGTGTGTGTGTGTGTGTGTGTGTGTGTGTGTGTTGTGTGTGTGTGTGTGTGTGTGTGTGTGTGTGTGTGTGTGTGTGTGTGTGTGTGTGTGTGTTGGTTATTAACCTCACCCACAGCAATCTGTGGTGAACAGCAGTGTTTCTAGTTGGGATGTTTTTTTGTTGTTGTTGAGGATGTAGTACACTTTATATACAAAAGAATGTGGACACCACTTCAAATGAGTGGATTTGGCTATTTCAACCATACCCGTTGCTGACAGGTGCATAAAATAGAGCACACCGCTGTGCAATCTCCATAGACAAACATTGGCAGTAGATCGTCTGTCGTCGGTTGCAACACTCACTACCGAGTTCCAAACTTTCTCTGGAAGCAAAGGTAGCACAAGAACTGTTTGTCGGGAGCTTCATGAAATGGATTTCAATGGCTGAGCACACACAAGCCTAAGATCACTATGCGCAATGCCAAGTGTCTGCTGGAGTGGTGTAAGCACACCGCCATTGGACTCTGGAGCAGAGGAAACGCGTTCTCTGGAGTGATGAATCCCGCTTCACAATCTGGCAGTCCGATGGACAAATCTGAGTTTGGCAGGTGTCAGGAGAACGCTACCTGCCCCATTGCCAAGAACGCTACCTGCCCCCTTTACATAGTGCCAACTGTAAAGTTTGGTGGAGGAGGAATAATGGTCTGGGGCTGTTTTTTGTGGTTTGGGCCCCTTAGTTCCAGTGAAGGGGAATTTTAACGCTACAGCATACAATGACATTCTAGAAATTATAGGTCATGTAATGTATGTCCTTCAGCATTGTTTGTGCCCGTGTCTTACGACTCCCCAAGCTTTCCCACCGGGCAAAAACTGATTGAATCAACGTTGTTTCCACATCATTTCAACCAAATAATTAAATGTGATGATGAATAAACGTGGAAAACTGATTGGATATGCAAAAAGTCATCAACGAAAGTTCATTTCGCATTTTTTTCCACACAACTTTGAACCTAAATTCAATAACAGGGTGAAATATTTTGTTGATTTCACATTGAAATCACGTTAGTTGACAACTAAACCAAATGTAAATCAGAACTAGACGTTGAACTGACGTCTGTGCCCAGTGGGTTGTTTGTGCTGTGTCTGTTAGGAGTAGTTTTTGTATTTTGCGGTGTCTATGCTGATTGTGCGTGTGGGTGTTATAGTGTGTGAGACTGTGTGAGACTGTGTGTGTTTGTGTGTGTCCTGCAGCGTTGTTTCTGTTGTGTCTTCCAATGTGATGCTGTTGCCCTCAGTGAGAGCAGCCCAGCTAGCAGGCCCAGTTCTGTTTTGCTTCCATGTGTCACTTTGAGTCATCAGTCAACTTGTCATCGCCATGGTGACTAAACAGTGACATATGCCCGCTTGTCTGCTCTTTGACGGACACGTGAAAGACAGATACGTAGAGACGGAAACACATTGTGAAATAAACTCACACCTCGGTATCTGGGTGCCAGTGTGTGTGTGTGTGGGGGGGGGTGGGGCACGGGATGGGGTAATGGCTGTGTCGATGTGTGTGTATCTGCGTGTTCATATAATTAATTCAATTCATAATACTCAGATTCCCAAAACAGATCACATGCTCCATTTTAACAAAGCAAACGCAATGGTAAATAGAATCGCCAGTTGTAGCGCTATAGGTTCCGGGGTGTGTCATAAATATTTTCACTATTGTCACCATCACAATTATCGGCGTACTTCCTGGTGTTGGTGCGAAAGTGCTGGGTTTTGATGAACAAACAAATTGTGGGTGTGTCAAAGCTTAGCCCCTCTGGTCAATCAGAACGTACTCCAGGGCGAAATATGTGGTTGCCTCAAGTAGTGTATTCACAGACTCTTATGCATTGCCTTTGGAATCAACTCCATTCCAATGTTAGTCCGTTATAGTTTGTTGAATGGCTTACAGAAACAAAATAACAAAATGTAGACCTATCTTTGCTAAATACATTAACTTGAACCCATTTACAGTCCACATTGTTCTAATAATTGCATGGCTTTAATAGCATTCACACTATATAGGGACTAGGCCTACTGTAAATTGCATTATGGCCAAACATTGTCAATAAGCAAGATTAAATTAATTATTGATAAGGCCTAAAAAGAAAACAAATAATTATAATCAAATTCTAAACAAAATGAAACTACAACTTGTTTTAAATAGGCTATGTCACACTTACAGGCACCATCATTTCTCCCTGTGGTCATTTAATATTAAAACAACGCAGACTATGGAGGGTTTTATGCTCATCCACACTTTTCACAGTAGCTGGGCAAAGATCGAATATAAATGGAAAGGGAGAATGTCCACTTACCGTTACACCACTCCCAAATAGACCTGTTTTTTTTTCAACATAATCATAACCATCTCGCATTCACACATCTTGCATTGCAAGTGTGCCACGGATGTTGTCACTATAAAACCAGGAAGGTGAATCATTCTAATAAGTTTGATTGTAATAAAATTCAACGAAAAACAAGCGATCCAACAACAAATCCATGTAACATGTAATGATATCATAAAACCGCCAGGATAAAAACGACACATTGCTGTTGAACCATCCTTCATTACAGTAGGCTTAACGGTGGGCTTGGGTTCTACATCATGAAGGGGTTTTACACACGTCTAATACTGGATCTGCATGGCTAAAATAATGTGGGCCTGCCTACAATGCAGAGATAAAAAGGAAATGTCAGGTCACTTTTTACTCCTCTCAAACTTCATATTTGAATAAAGCTTTGGTGATTAAGATTGACAGTCTTAACTACTTCTCGATTGCATTGGGCAGACAAAAGAAAAGCCTTAATTGAGAGGGGAGGCTATGCTTGGTTTTTTAACAAATTAAACGAAATGGGAAAAAACATTCGTTTTTTTATGTTTCTACTGTAAATACGAAGTATGCAGGCACCAAAAGCACATTAGGCTACTCTTGTTCCATGTGCATATGGGCACTGTGCGTCGTGTCTGGATAGGTTGCGTTTCCGCTGTAAAAATTCATGCCTTAACCAACTGTGTTACTGCTAAAACCAGCTTTTGGTTGGTCTTAAATATCCCTATATGCGCTGCCTGAAATTAGCACTGTCGATCCTATTTTTAAGGACACATCTCAAATATTTCCACCCCGCCCATCTGAGCGCAAGCGAGCTGATATAAGACAGGTAAATTGCTGAACCTGGCGTTAGGGCTGGAAAATGCTAATGTGACAGTTTTTACATGAAATGGAAATGAAAAAAAACGTGTGTTTGACGCTAGCGCCGCCTTAACGGCAACCGGAAGTAGAGCCCCACACGAGTAAACAATGCTGTCTGACACAATTTGTTAATTGTACATTTGCACATACATGTGTATCTATTTTCACATATTAAGTTAGCGTGTGTATTTTCACATAGACGTGTATTTGGACGTATTAAGGCAATGTTAAGTTTACGCATGCTAGCGAGTGGTTAAGGTAAGGGTTAGGGTCACATTAAGAAAACAAAAACATGCCAGAAAACAAACACATAAATACCTGGATTCGAACGGCTGCCACTCAGGGAATACAAGTCCTGGATGTTAAGCCTTCCACCACTATCAAGCTACCAATCTGTTTGCCACTTCCGGTTGGCACGTTTAACTTAGGGCTGCAAGCCCGAGGTCGGTACACCTATGACAACATCCAGCTCAAGTGCAGGGCGCGAAATTCAAAATATATATTTTTAAAATATTTAACTTTCACACATTAACAAGTCCAATACAGCATTTGAAAGATAAACATCTTGTGAATCCAGCCAACATGTCCGATTTTTAAAATGTTTTACAGCGAAAACACCACGTATATTTATGTTAGCTCACCACCAAATAMAAAAGAGGACAGACATTTTTCACAGCACAGGTAGCATGCAGGTAGCATGCACAAAGCCAACCTAACTAACCTAGAACCAACCAAACTAACCTAGAAACAACTTCCTCAGATGACAGTCCTATAACATGTTACACAATAAATCTTGTTTTGTTCGAAAAATGTGCATATTTGAGCTATAAATCAGTTTTACATTACTGCTACCATCATAGCTACAGTCAGAAATAGCACGGGAGTAGCCAGAGTAAATACAGACACCAACGTCAACTACCTAATTACTCATCATAAAACATTTCAGAAAAATATATGGTGTATAGCAAATGAAAGACAAAGATCTTGTGAATACAGCCAATATTTCCGATTTTTTAAGTGTTTTACAGCGAAAACACAATATAGCGTTATATTAGCTTACTGCAATAGCTAACACACAACAGCATTGATTCCAAGTAATCGGTAGCGATAGCACAGTTCGACAGATATATGAAATAGCATCCCAAATTGGGTCCTACCTTTGTTGATCTTCCATCAGAATGTTGTACATGGGGTCCTTTGTCCAGAACCGTCTTTATTTGGATCCAGAACGAACTCTTTCCCTCTTGAATTAGCAAGCACACTGGCCATGCGGCGCTAACCTCTCCTTCTTGAACAAATTCATACAACGCATCACGCCTAAAGTCCCGAATAAATTTCAATAATATAATAAAACTATATTGAAAAAACATACTTTAGGATGATATTGTGACATGTATCAAATAAAATCTAAGCCGGAGATCATATTCACCCATAACGACGGCTTTCCAGATGGCGATTCCAGGTCCAACTTCGCACCTTCGAATTTTTTTTTTATGGCGGACCTCTCATTCCAAGAGGATGTATTCAATCTCAGAACAAGATAATCAACTAATTTCTGCTCTCACTTCCGCTTGACACCCAGGGGAAGGTGTATGACGTGTTTCTATAGTCCCAAGTGACATGCCCTTTTATAGACAAGCTCTTGAACAAAGACCTCGCTTTTGGAAATCTCACTTCCGGATAGGAAATGGGCTGCAGAAAGAGTTCTATTTCACTTAGTGAAATAATTCAAACGGTTTTAGAAACTAGAGAGTGTTTTCTATCCAATAGTAATAATAATATGCATATTGTACGAGCAAGAATTGAGTACGAGGCCGTTTGAAATGGCCACCTCTTTCCAGGTTACTCAATACTGCCCCTTCAGCCATAACAGGTTAATCTCGCCACTAATATGTTCACATACACAAACTGAGCTTCCATACAAACAACATCTTGAAACGAAACCACTCACTTAACAACCTGTCTTAGAATTGATTTCCAGTCCATGTTTGAGTGAATTTCTTGAAATCCCCCCCCGCCCATTTTAGAAAAATACTGTGTTTCTTTCAATATGAGACACCAGTACGATTTTTAAAGACAAAACAAATGACTGAAGATTAGTTGTTTTTGTTAAATCGCCACAATGTCTGTATACCCCTAATGTGAGCGCATACAGTGCGAACAGATCAAATGTCACCACTGGTCTCTAGTCACCCATATCTTACACTCAGGGCATATTTAGCATTTAAGCCTCCCGAACCAGGACTGCTAACATTTACCGCCAGGGAAAGGACACTGGCGGAGGTTTCCTCAGGCTCTCTGGATGGGCCAAGGGGAAGCTTTAATTCCTGCCATCATGGTTCATTTGTTCCCCAGATTCCCCAACTGAATCCCTGCAATGGCCACTCATGTGTGCATCCCCAATGAATTATTTAGGACAGGGAAGAGGAGGGGAAAGGGGAGGAGATGTGAGAGGAGAGGAGATGAGGGAAGCTTGGAGTAGGGAGAGGACAGGTGTGGAGAGGAAAGATGTGAGGTGCGTGGGTGGGGGAGAGGTGAGAAGAGAAGCGGGAGAAAAGGTGCTTGTGTGAGAAGTGACAGTGAAGAACAGGAAAGTGAAAATACTACAGAGTGACCGAGGTCCTCTAAGCACTGACTGAGACTTTATAATAAGAATGACAACTGAATACTTCCAGGTATACTATCTGCTGGATGTGTGTAGATGTGGTGCGTGTGCACATGAGGTGTGTCTCTTACATTCGTGCTCTGCTACTTACATCATCCTTTTCAGGTTGTATTGCTAATTTTCATTATTCATGAGACTTTGTCTCTCTTTCTCTGTTAATTAATGTATCTCTCCTCTGTACAGATTCACCCATTTGCAAGCGACATTGAATACCAGTGACTGTGTGCTGCATTGGAGAGCTAAAGACTCTTTGTCTCAGTTGGATTCTATCAGATACAATTCTAATAGAATAGGATGAATGTGTTAATAGCATGATATACTATAGATGGTATATCACAGTGTATATGAATAGTAGTGGTCACCAACCTTTTCGGAGTCAAAATCCAAGCCTAAATCTACCGCTCAATTTTTTCAACATGACTTAAACAATCTTAGCCTGTGCAACACGACCCTGATAAAAACAGTTCTGTAGGGTTGAGGTTTGTGCAGTAGGCCTAATACATTATCAAATCATATTGGCTATACTTGGCCTGCCAATATTGTTCTTCGCAGAACATATTATATTTCAAACCATGAGCTATGATAACAGCTATGATATCAGTTGTTGTATTACTTGAGAGGCACAGCTGAGCGTAACAATTTAATTGAAATAATTCGCTTTTTTGTATTACTTGATTTTTCTGATGATCAGTCTCAGCGAAGCAAGGAGAGAGCAGCAGGGGGTCCGTTCTCTCTCCCTTCCAATGGTGAGTCTGACCAGAGAGATGGGACACCGTCTTCAACCTGATGGCAAAGCTCCAGTCGCACTGCATTATTTCAGCCTCATGCACAAAATCATGTTGTTGTTCCTACGGCCAGAGAAAGTGAAATATTCCTTGATATTAAAATAGACACGACGAGCCGGTAATAATACAAATGCAGGCCTATTGACAGGCTACATATGGCTAGTCATTCATTGCAGCTGCATTGCTGGTTGGTTGTAGCGAGAGTGGAAGTAGGGAGAAGCACGTTTTATGGTTTGTAAAAGTGTTGAATGAAAACAGTGTTAACAGTGCTGAATAAAAATGCATTAAACATGAACTCACTCATAAAAACAGCAGCTCTTTGTTGCATTCTTCAACAGTCTCTCTCTGTTCATAGTTTTGGGGCGGCAGGTACCCTGGCGGGTAGGAGCATTTGGCCAGTAACCGAAAGGTTGCCGGATCGAATCCCTGAGCTGACAAGGTAAAAATCTGTCGTTCCGCCCTTGAGCAAGGCAGTTAACCCACTGTTCCCCAGGCGCCGAAGACGTGGATGTCCATTAAGGCAGCCCTCCACACCTCTCTGATTCAGAGGGGTTGGGTTAAATGCGGAAGACACATTTCAGTTGAATGCATTCAGTTGTACAACTGACTAGGTATCCCTTTCCCTTTTAAAAGTTATGTGAACAGTCAGATAGCTAGCAACAATGACAAGAAGCTGCCATATGGGAAGTCGCACAATAGGTGGCTCATTTCAGCTAGTTTTATCTTGATCTTGATACCATGTCTTCTTTTGAGGTGTTTTGACTAATTTCATGTTAATGCTAATATGGCACAACATTTTCTAGTTAGCTAACCAACAATTTTAATGATGTATTTGAGAAACAACAAGTATTCATTGTGCAAATGTATTTACAGTATGTTTTCAATAAACATTTGGGACTACATATACTATAGTTTACATGTTGTCAACAATTTAAGCCAAGCCTGTCTGTTTTGCCCCGTAGTTGCACATGTGTTGTTGCTAAACAACCAACCCGTCTATAAGCACACTTGATTTAGCTCTCTGGGTCCACCGGGTAGGTGGAGTTTGTACCTTCAGACAAATTAAATGGTTTAAAACGGGAACACCTCACCTACCTGGCATGCACGGCAGCTGAATCCAGTGCACCTACCGCCATCAGCACAATACGAATTTAAAACAAATCGGAGGAGGAGTCTTTTTTGATGGCTTTTCTACATAAATGTTTGGCGATCAACTAGGAATGCCTTGAAGATCGTCCAGTTGATCGTGATCTACATGTTGGTGACCACGGAATTAGAGGAAGTGACAGATAATCATAGTTTAATTTATTTGGTGGAAAAAAAGTTAAATAGCTAGCAAATTAGCTAGCTTTGCTAGCAATAAGATGCGTGGTTGCCAGCTAACTGTAAATAAGTTAATAGTTTTGTCCCACAGTTAGTCAAGATGGTTAGCTAGCTAACTCAACTGGTTTGCAACTGCTTAATTAGCAACCACTCCTATACTCCTTTGCTAGCTCCTGTAAAGCTCTTATATCAAATTATGAGGTGTCTCCAGTTGTGTTTGCATTTTACCGATTGTGACGCAATCCACTTTCCAAGCATATTACTTTGACCCATTGCCGTTCATTCTAAAACGGCACAGTAAAAGTTGAGAAGGCACAGTAAAGCTGGTAGCCACGTCACAATCTCTACCTGCAATCAACCATAATTAGATGACATAACCAACTTAATGTGGGTTAGGGGAGAACTGGGCACAAAGTAACACTTTCAGTCTTTTGCTGATTTATGAAAATATAATTTGAGTTTATTATATTATACAAACAACATACATATCTCAGCTACTATTACACAATGTAATTACTTTTCTAAGACATACCAGTCATTTACAATTCCACCGAAAGTGGTGGAAGTCAAAATATTACACTGTCTTCATGATAAAAATGAAACAAATTCTCATTTGAAACTGATATTTGGATAAAAATACACAAAACTGACAGGAATATATTTCAATTGAATCTTTTAGGCATGTCATATTGACCAAAAACAGAGTAGCCAGAATGTATATATTATTTACTTGTTACACCGGTCTCCCCTACCTCATTGCATACAGAACTGACAATGACCTGTCTCCAAGTGAGAGAGAGGCTTTGAAAACGTAAAGGTGGGACCCACCCATAAGTGGTTGAAACATTGTCAAATAAATCACATGGGAGCATAGAATTCAGTGTATGCAGTGTATTTCTTTTCACCTTTTATGCAACATTTTGATATCCACCTGCTCAGAGACAATACATGTGCGTAATGTACAGTACCAGTGAAAGGTTTGGACACACCTACTCATTCAAGGGTTTTTTGTTATTTTTACTATTTTCTACATTGTAGAATAATAGTGAAGACATCAAAACTATGAAATAAACACACATGGAATCATATAGTAACCCAAAAATAAATCCAAATATGTTTTATATTTGAGATTCTTCAAAGTAGTCACCCTTTGCCTTGATGACAGCTTTGCACACTCTTGGCATTCTCTCAACCAGCTTCATGAGGTAGTCACCTGCAATGCATTTCCATTAACAGGATGACCTGCCCTTCTGTTAAACGTCATCATTGATATGTATCACTCTTTACTTATTTAGCTCTTCTGCCTGCCATAATCCAGCTGATCCGTTCCGTGAGCAACTTGGACAGGGCTACATGTACACAGAAGATCAGCCGCCTATTTGATAAAATCCAGTCAATATTATGGCAAGAACAGCACAAGATAAGCCAAAGAGAAAAACATGAAGGTCAGTCAATGTGGAAAATGTCCATAACTTTGAAAGTTTCTTCGATTGCAGTTTCAAAAAACATCAAGCGCTATGATAAACTGGCTCTCATGAGGACCGCCACCAGGAAAGAAGACCCAGAGTACCTCTGCTGCAAGGATAAGTTCATAGATGTTAACTGCACTCGATGCATCCCAAATAAATGTTTCACAGATTCAAACAAAAAGCACATCATCTCAACATCAACTGTTCAGAGGAGACTGTGTGAATGACCTTCAATTGCTTCAAAGAAAAACCACTACTAAAGGACACCAACAAGAAGAATAGACTTGCTTGGGCCAAGAAAACACAGCAATTGACATTAGACTGGTAGGAAATCTGTCCTTTGGTCTGATGAGTCAAAATGTTAGTATTTTGGTTCCAACCCGTGTGTCTTTGTGAGACGCAGAGTAACATGAAGACGATGATCTCCGCACGTGGTTCCACGTGAAGTATGGAGGAGAGGTGTGGATGTGTGGGGGTGCTTTGCTGGTGACAACTGTCTGTGTTTTTATTTAGAATAACATGGAATATTAGAATAGAATCTTAACCAGCATGGCGACCATCAACACAAGCCAGGTGGCTACTTTGAAGTAATCTAAAATCTAAAATATATATTTGTATTTGTAACACTTTTTTGGTCTAACAGTGATCGCCATATGTGTTATTTCATAGTTTTGATGCTCTTCACTATTATTTCTACAATGTAGGAAAATAGTAAAAATAAAAAATAAACACATGATCAGTAGGTGTGTCCAAACTTTGTCTGATACTGCTATGTATGTAATCCTTTCCTACCCACTCATAAGAGGATGCACTCCACTAACCACAACAACACACACACCACACACACACACCACACACACACACACACACACACACACACACACCACACACACAACACACACACACACCACACACACACACACAACCCAACACCCACACACACACCCACCACCACACACACACACACACACACAACACCACACACACCGTGCCTTGTCTGAAAACCTGTAAATATTTTTGACTTGCTATACTACTCTTTGACTACTGTAAAACACCCGCTAAATAACCTTCCCACTAGAGGGTGAAAGAGGGATAGGATGGGGGGTTAGAACATCCTCATCGCGGGTACGAGCTGATTGTGAGATCCCCCCCTCCTCTCTGGCTCTGTCTGGGGGAGGTACAGTAAGCCCTGCGGATTTGAGAGAGGCCCGGATTGCTCATTAATAAAGAAAGGATGAGACTAGGAGTGGGGGTTAGGGGGAAGGGGCTGACTAAAAGGGAGTGAGAGAAAGAGAAGGGAAAGACAATGTAGAGATAGAGAGGGGAGGGGGAGAAGAGGGCTACTTCATATTAGACAGTAATTAAATAATCATGTTTCCCTTGTTCACCTCCTCCCCTCTGCCTCCCATAAGCACCAGCGGCCACAACACCTGTCACAAATCATCGCCCTCCACACACACACACACACACACACACCACGCACGCACGCACGCACACGCACACGCACACGCACACCGATACCCACACACACCACACACCACACCACACACACACACACACACACACACACACACACACAACACACCACACACACAACACACACACACACACACAACACACACACACACACAACCACAACACACACACACACACACACTCACGCACACACACGCACTGCCTCATACTGTAAACATTGCACAGAGACACACCTAAACACAAAATAAGAACTCACACAAACGCAAAACAGTGATGTGTCTGAGTACTGTATGATGAGCTTTTATGGATCAGTATATGCTTATGGGAACTACTTAGGGATTTAAGGACAGGGGTCTTCAAAAAATAAATAGGGTAATACCCCCCCACTTGTAACGGATATCTCCAAAGGTGGGGTTAAGCTCTGATCAGGCCTCGGGTGATCGGGGGACGAGTGACGAGGTGTGAGGCACCGGTAGCGGTGTAAGGGTGGAGACTGAAAGGCTGGACACTGTAAATCACAGTAATTAAAACAACCCACACCAGGACAGAGCAGATTACTATAAAATACATACACACACACACACACAACACACCACACACACCACCACACAACACACACACACACACCACACACCACACACACACACAGCACACACACCACACACACAACCACCAACACACCCACACTCAACATCAGATTATGCTGCCAATCGAACCACACGGTGCCCACCCATCATCAATAACAACAGCTATGTCTAGTGTATGTACTATTGTCTCTAGATAACTGTGTTTATTAACGTTATTACCTCCAGTGTGGATTTACTCATGAGGTTATCTACAGTGCTTTATTTGTAAATTGGTAGGTGATGGAACAACATTGAACGTGAGAGGGGGGTTGATCCGGGGGTCTCCGAGGTACCTGAAAGAATGAGAAAAAAAGTGTCAAACACAACGTAGCATCGCAACAGTCGGATCAAGCAACCCGGTAGCTTACTATCTATGGTGCTAAAATGGAAAGCGCTCTCCGGCGCTGAATAATTCAAATAATTTTTGATGTCACCCGCCATATGCAAATGCTATACTCAGCTGTGGGGATTACAGGGTCTAATTTCATATCATTTTCAAGCCATCAATGTAGCAGCAGAACACGCATAACAGAATACCGGAAAACATATGAGAGAAAAAAGTGTTAAACACAATGAAGCACCGCAGCAGATCTATGTATGGTGCTGAAATGGACAGCGCTCGCCAAGGTGCTGATTAATTGAAAGCATTTTAGACGGCACTGCTAAACACTCGTCATACGCATATGCCCAGATACTCAGCCGTGGGGCTTACCCGAACTTCATATAACTTCAAATAAAATATGTTAATATAGAATAGAGCAGAACACACAAGAATATATAGGCCTGTCACCTGTCTATGTGATAATATGATGCGCATATGTCACAAGTGACACTGACTCTTAATAAACTAGAGACTGCCAATCAGCATGACTTATCATTTGACATCATATCTATTTATGAGTTCCTTTTAATCACGTGTGCTGTGTGTTTACAATGATTGTCTTTCACTTCATTCCTTACATTCTCCCACATGAAAACCTCCTACAAGACAGCCATTCCCTTGTGCGTCTTCTCCTCCCGATTTCGTGTTTGGCTCCTGGTGTCTGTGCCCTATCTGTGTCATTTAGCAATCCATGAACTCACATAGGGGACTGGGTTGAATTTGGTCAGGGGTGGACAAACAAGGTTCAGAAAAAGTAGCCCTGATATGGTGGAGGTGTGCAGAGAGGCGAGGGTTGAGGTGCAAATCAGGTTCATTTGAGAAAATCCCTGCTCGCATTCTGCACTGCAGATGGGAACGGTGCTGACCACCACCAACGGCTCCTTCAGTCCATCTGGAATGTCTCCATTACCATTGTTGTCCCTGTACTGTCTGTAGGCCTGTATGACCGTGCGTGGACTGTCAATGCCAAACCGCTGGCAGAGAGATTCTGAGGACTCTTTCTTTTTTTGTAATGTCTGAGGTAGAGGTTGCTGTACATTCCACCCACTCTTTTGCGAGTTTCCTTTTTGCATGTTGTACAGGTCAGTCTCAAATGTTGTATGATGAGCCAGGGGTTATAGGCTTGCTTGATCTTGAACTGAACCTCCTTCTAAATTGCACCTGCTCCGGGCACTTCGTTGGTGGATGCACCGTCCTCCTCGTCCCCCTCCCCCACTGAGTCTGTCTCGATAGTGGGCCTACTAGCTAATGGAGGTGGTATTGGTGATGCTGAACTGGCAGGATTAGCAGCGATGCTAGCAAAGGTATCGCCATCAGGAGCAGCTTCCTCAATCCTCAGTTCTCTGGCTTGTTTCGAGTCAGATGCTTCACCTTTTTGCTCTGGATTTTTGGACTTGAAAAAACGTCATCAAACTAGATAGCCTTTTTTTAATCCCACGTTTCAAATTGAGAATTATCAATAGACAAGCGAGATGGCTAGCTAGCCTAGGCTACGTGACGTGATTATGTAGGGACCTCTTTTCTAGACGACTACTACTAAGACCTGCTTCAAGATCAGGTACTTATCCCGCCGGCATCGGCATTAACCTCTATGTAAAAATAAGAGATCAGGTCTGAAATCAGTGTGGCAGGATAGGATGATTACACAGAAGGGTCACCCCGCTTTTACGCAATGGTTTTTCTGGGAGGTGGAAGAAATAACCAGGAAGCAACTTGATTTAACTCTGATCGTTTTTATTAGAATGTGTACTGGGCAAACAGAGAAAAAATCAAATAAATCATGGCACAAGGATCCGGGCAAATAGGTGCTGTAACGAACAAGGTCAAATCTGAGAGGTGACAGATCCTGTTGTGATCAACGTTGTGAACTGAGTAACCCATGGTGGCGGTGGGGTTATCGTATGGGCAGGCTTAAGTTACGGACAACGAACACAATTGCATTTTATTGATGGCATTTTGAATGCACAGAGATACCATGACGAGATCCTGAGGCCCATTGTCGTGCCATTCATCTGCCGCCATCACCTCATGTTTCAGCATGATAATGCACGGCCCCTGTACACAATTCCTGGAAGCTGAAAATGTCCCAGTTCTTCCATGGCATGCATACTCACCAGACATGTCACCCATTCAGCATTGAGCATGTTTGGGATGCTCTGGAACAACGTGCACGACAGAGCGTTCCAGTTCCCGTCAATATCCAGCAACTTCGCACAGCCATTGAAGAGAAGTGGGACAACATTCCACAGGCCATAATCAACAGCCTGATCAACTTTGTGTCAGGTTTTGGCCAGGACTGTTCAGGTTTTGGTCACTAGATGTCCCCATTGCACCTTTTTTGTACCTTTTGTTTTTTCCTTGCTCTAATTATTGTTTGCACCTGTGTGTCGTTCCCTTGTTAGTATTTAAACCCTGTGTGTTCCTCAGTTCTTTGCTCAGTGTTTGTATGTTAGCACCCAGCCCCAGCCTTGTTGTGAACATATTTCTCTTATTGGATTTTCCAGAGGTTCTCTGGTTTAGTGCTTGTGTATTTTTTGAGTAGTCTTTTGAGGTTTGTTTTTCCCTGCTGTTTTTACCACTTTGTGGAGTTTCTTTGTATTTTGGAGGATATCCATTTTGTGCCTCT
This sequence comes from Salvelinus sp. IW2-2015, assembly GCF_002910315.2. Classification (NCBI taxonomy): domain Eukaryota; kingdom Metazoa; phylum Chordata; class Actinopteri; order Salmoniformes; family Salmonidae; genus Salvelinus; species Salvelinus sp. IW2-2015. The sequence continues at coordinate 9,721,181 of NC_036872.1, forward strand.
TGGCTTTATTTTTGGACGTGGTGGATTTATATTCTTTGCCTGAAGATCTTGTCCTTTTATTAAACCACCATTTCTAGTACTGCTGAGTCTGCCTCATCTTCTGGGTTCTGCCGACTATTAGTGACTGTTTCTCTCACCGGGTCCTGACACTTTGTGTGAAGGAGATGTGTCACGCTGCATGAGGCAAATGGTGGTCACACCAGATACTGACTGGTTTTCTGATCCACGCCACCACATTTTGTGACCAAGATGCATATCTGTATTCCCAGTCATTTGAAATCCATAGATTAGGGCCTGATGAATTTATTTAAATTGGCTGATTTCCTTATATGCACTGTAACTCAGGAAAGTCATTGAAATTGTTGCATGTTGCGTTTATATTTTTGTTCAGTATATTTCATCTATAGCCTAAGAAACTGCATGCTTTCCCCGAGTTGAAAATTTAGCGACAAATGTGGTGTTTCCATCAGGCCTGTCGTGTCATTTTTTATCCAACATGTACTTTACTTGCATAAAAAAGTTTGATGGAAACCTGGTTAGTGTCTGTCACCTTGATTACTCCAATTTGTCTCTCGACCTGTGCACCTACACTATAAACGTTCATTTGTAGTCTAGGTTGTAGCAACATGATGGGTATAGAGAAAATTGGAGTAGTAGCCTAAACCTATCGATGTTACATTGAGCTGGATGAATGGAATATGAACGACAGTCATCCAGTATGATGTCATAGAAATGAGGCCATGCTCGAAACGGTTTTTGTCTTCCCTAATCATGAACGGCATTAACCGTGCCACTGGTTCAGATCACGCCCGTGACACCTGGTTGTGCCTCCGGATTACAGAGAGTGATGTCGGCAGGGATTCAAACAAATGCACATAAACGACGTGTGCACTACTGATGGACCTTTAAATGTCTTTTGAGACAACATTTTTAGCCTATTACAGCAAACCTGAGCTCTGTGAACATTGCAAAAAGTTTCTTTAAAAGGTTGTTAATCTGTGTTGGATTTAATCCTGGTCGTCATCTACCTTACCTAATGTATGACCTTAACTATGGAGTCCATTTTATGACACCCTCTGCCTCATGCTTCACCCCCACCCTTGAGTCAATCGTTATTGTCAACCAGAAGGAGGGGGAAGGCTCAAATGGACACCATACGTAACCTCACCTTCACCTCAGTCGCAACGCTAGGCATTAGGTCCTGTCTTCCACATCATAACATCATGCTTGCTGTTAATTACATTAGCTTTCATGTCAATGTCACATGTTGCCCACCCTATTTCTTCCCCAATTGGAGACCAGCCCTTTTTGTGTGTATTCATTTAGTTATTTTGAGTTTGCTGTGACCTTTATTATATACAGAAAAACATTAAGAACACCTGCTCTTTCCATGACCTAGACTGACCAGGTGATTCCAGGTGAAAGCGATGATCCCTTATTGATGTCACTTGGAAAATCCACTTCAATCAGTGTAGATGAGAGGAGAAAGGTTAAAGAAGGAATTTTAAGCCTTGATACAATTGAGACATGGATTTTGTACGTGTGCCATTCAGAGAGTGAATGGGCAAGACAAAAGATTTAAGTGCCTTTGAACAGGGTATGGCAGTAGGTCCCTGCTGCACCGGTTTGTGTCAAGAACTGCAACGTTGCTGGGTTTTTCAAGCTCAACAGTTTCTCTAGTGTATCAATGGTCCATCACCCAATGGACATTCAGCCAACGTGACACAACTGTGGGAAGCATTGTAGTCAACATGGGCTAGCATCCCTTATAGAGTCCATGGCCGACGAATTGAGGTTGTTCTGAGACCAAAAGGGGGGACGGGGGGTGCAACTCAATATTAGGAAGGTGTTCCTAATTTTTGGTATACTCTGTATATATTTTAGGTGCCTTATTCTAATTTTGCATCATTACTGTTTGCTGTGTTTCTCAGCTTGTGTTTCCTAATTGATTGATTATAGACTCCCCCTTGGCTGGTCTCCTTGGAGACGGGAGTTAGCCCAAGTCTGCCACACCTGGGCCTGATTTACTAACGAGCTACCTGAGCTCCTTATAATTAAGCTCCCAGCTCATTCCTGGCTGCTGAGAGGTGGAGGGTTGAGATGGCGGTAACAAAATTGTTGTTTGAAGATGAAAGCACGTTGAGTACAGTGGTTGAGAAAGATGTGTGGACAACAGTGAAGTCCAAGAATGGAACAAAAAGGTCTAAAATTGTTGTGGGAAATGAGTGAGTTTTTTGGGATAAGGATGTTCATTTGGGAAACCTTTTTGAAGTCACGAGGATGGCGAAGAAGGCATTGGCATAAGTGGATGCAGTCAAAGTAACCAGGATTGGTATGGTGTTGATATCATATGTATCTAAAGAGTAAAAGGAGCGTGCATTGTGGTTTGGAAATTATCGATGCAGGAAGTGGACAGCTTTGATTTTCGGAGCAGGGCACCGGTAAAAGGTGTTATCTCTGCCGTGCCGTTGGACATTGATAATCAATATCATAGGCTGAACATTCCAACATATTCATGCACGTTGCTTGACCTGTATGGAGAATGGGGGAAATTGTTTAAGAAGTCCAAGAAGATGTACGTCATTATATCTGCAGCTGAGAAGTTTTTGGGCCTTCGAGACATCATGGTACAAATCCTGCAAGGACTTTTGTCTCCAGAAAATGTTCCGCCGTCACAGGATCCTTCTGAGCCTGTGTAGGGACCTGATTAGAACAGAAAAGCAGGCTGATTTAGTTTAAATCCAATTTCATTATTGATAGTTTGTATGGATTTTTAAAATATATTTATTATTCTTTTTTTACCCCACATTATTTCCTTTTTGGGATCTTTATTATCTACCTGTATAGCAGAATCTGGGACCGAGAGACTGAAAAACAGCTTCTATCTCAAAGCAATCAGACTGTCAAATAGCCATCACTAGCACCTTAGAGGCTGCTGCCCTATATACAGTGGGGCAAAAAAGTATTTAGTCAGCCACCAATTGTGCAAGTTCTCCCACTTAAAAAGATGAGAGAGGCCTGTAATTTTCATCATAGGTACACTTCAAGTATGACAGACAAAATGAGGAAAAAAAATCCAGAAAATCACATTGTAGGATTTTTAATGAATTTATTTGCAAATTATGGTGGAAAATAAGTATTTGGTCAATAACAAAMGTTTATCTCAATACTTTGTTATATACCCTTTGTTGGCAATGACAGAGGTCAAACGTTTTCTGTAAGTCTTCACAAGGTTTTCACACTGTTGCTGGTATTTTGGATGGGTTCCGCTTGTGTAGTTTAGTTTATTAATTCAACCATTTAAAAACAAGCACACATAAAACTTGAAAAAGCCATACATGCACATGAATAAAATCATCAAGGATAACACACAATAAAGTCTGGGACTTATTTCCATTGTGGTCCTCTTGAGACAAGATGGCTAGACAAGATCCAACACAGTATGGCAGTGAAACAATAAAACAAAAACAGAGAAGAAGAACATCTATCTCATCATTCCAGTTACATCATAGGAGTTATTCATAAGGGCACAGAAGACATCAAACATATTTTTACTTTATTTTTAAAGCTGCCCAGGGAGGATGTTGTTTTTATGGGCAGAGGCAACTCATTCCATTCTGAGGCTCCAGTATACAAGAAAGTACCTTTCCCAGCATTACTCCTGAACCTGTATAAGCACACATCAGCAACACCTGATATGGTGCTGTGATTGTGTGCATCTCTAACACGAGGAAAGTAATCACTTAGATATCTGGGCGCAGGACCATAAATACTCCTGTAAACCATACCTAGTCTAATCTGGGACACACCAGCCACACTAGCCTGGCCAGTTTAGTTCTTGAAAGCAGCTCCTGCCTATGTGAGTACGTGGACTCACAATCAATACTACCCTGATCAGCTTATTCTGGAGCTTCCCCTTCATAAATTCAGATAAGCCCCCAAACCAGGAAGTACTAGCATAGTCAAAATGGCATTGAATGAGGGCAGTAGCTAGCACTTTCATGGAGTCCTTATCAAGCAGCTTGGACTTTCTAGCCAAAAACTTAGTCCTGGCATTAACCTTCCCTAGCACCTTATTGGCCATGCTCACACCTCCCAAGCTTCCACCAAGGATACATCCCAAGCAGCTAACAGAGGTTTTAGTAGTCAGCACCTCACCCACTAACTCCACTCTGATTTCAGACGACCTACACGATTTAGATCTGGATCCCAAAATAATTGCTTCAGTTTTCCCTAAGTGCAGAGATAGCTTATTATCTCCAAGCCATTTGCTAATGTTAGTAAGCTCTGTGCTAAGTATGCTCTCCAACATAGTTTTACTTTTGTGAGACACCAGAAGTGTAGAGTCATCCTCATAAAGAAAAAGATGGCAAGAACAAGCATCTTTCATATCGTTAATATACAATAAAAACAACAGAGGCCCAAGCATGCTCCCCTGCGGAATGCCACAACTCATTGGTTTTGCCTGAGACAGTGAACCATTAACCTCTACTACTTGACAGAGGTGGGACCAAGTCATTGTTTTACAAGTCACAAGTAAGTCTCAAGTCTTAGCACTCAAGTCCCAAGTCAAGACAGGCAAATCCGAGTCAAGTCTCAAGTCCTAAACTGTGAGTTTCGAGTCCTAAAAGAGTCATAATGTGCTCTTCAAAAAATGTAATACCATTTGATATTTTTAACAAGAGTAATAGTATATTACATTTACGCAAATCATGAATGCTTTTAAAAATATCTATATATTTATTACTTCCCAAATAAACATTATATTTCCATGGAAATACATGGGTAGCCATGAGAAAGACACACCCCCCTGTAGTGATCGACTATCGAGGGTCGCTATGGGGTGCAATCAGGTGATGTAGGCTCGTACACAATCTCCCAACCTTAAAACACACACACTCTCTCTCTCTGTGGTTACAGTAGGCTAACGTATGTCAATGGTTTTAGGAAAAGCAGTAACATCAGGCAGGATTTAGGCTACCAACTGCCTAGCCAGTTGTAGCTCAATCTTGGGTGCAATGATCACGTTCCCGCACTGACTGACTGTGTGGAGGCTCATTGATTTAAGTCATTAGACTATATCAATGAACTACCAGTAAGTAATAAAATATATAGCTGTCGGCTATATTAGCCAAGACTTACCGTTCTTTGTGGCAGCTTCAAATGTCGAACAAAGTTGGAAATTGTTGCGCCTCCGTCTGCAATTTTCTTCCCGCATGTTTTGCAAGTTGCAATACGTTTTTTGTTGATACAGCGTCGTCTTAATATCCGAAAATAATAATTTTGGGTATCATCTTTCCAAGGGCTCCGTCTGAATTCCTCTGCACTGCCACGCACAACTGCCACGATCGTCTAAGGTGGAAACAGCGGACCAAAGCGCAGCGTGGTACATTTACATTTAAGTCATTTAGCGGACGCTCTTATCCAGCGACTTACAAATTGGTGCATTCACCTTATGAGATCCAGTGGAACAACCACTTTACAATAGTGCATCTAACTCTTTTAGGGGGGGGGGGGTTAGAAGGATTACTTTATCCTATCCTAGGTATTCCTTAAAGAGGTGTGGATTCAGGTGTCTCCGGAAGGTGGTGATTGACTCCGCTGACCTGGCGTCGTGAGGGAGTTTGTTCCACCATTGGGGTGCCAGAGCAGCGAACAGTTTTGACTGGGCTGAGCGGGAACTGTACTTCCTCAGAGGTAGGGAGGCGAGCAGGCCAGAGGTGATGAACGCAGTGCCTTGTTTGGGTGTAGGGCCTGATCAGAGCCTGAAGGTACGGAGGTGCCGTTCCCTCACAGCTCCGTAGGCAAGCACCATGGTCTTGTAGCGGATGCGAGCTTCAACTGGAAGCCAGTGGAGAGAGCGGAAGAGCGGGGTGACGTGAGAGAACTTGGGAAGGTTGAACACCAGACGGCTGCGGCGTTCTGGATAGTTGTAGGGGTTTAATGGCACAGGCAGGGACCCAGCCAACAGCGAGTTGCAGTAATCCAGACGGGAGATGACAAGTGCCTGGATTAGGACCTGCGCCGCTTCCTTGTGAGGCAGGGTCGTACTCTGCGAATGTTGTAGAGCATGAACCTACAGGAACGGGTCACCGCCTTGATGTTAGTTGAGAACGACAGGGTGTTGTCCAGGATCACGCCAAGGTTCTTAGCACTCTGGGAGGAGGAGGCGTACATACTTCTTTATTTTACGATGTCGCAACAAAACAATAAACAAATAATGACAAACAAAATAGAGATATAAAAAGCTCTCTACGGTCAGGGCGTGACAACAACTTTTTTACAGCTGGCACAATTTAATTGGCTGCTGTCCGATTCAAACTGTAATCCGTTAAATGAAGAGTTGATGCGCTGCACACTTTTAATAGCATCATTTTCATATTTGGGCTTGGGAGAGGTATCAAGTCAGGTCAAGTCATAAGGCTCAAGTCCAAGTTAAGTCACGAGTCATTGGTGTTAAATTCAAAGTCGAGTTGCAAGTCATCATATTTGTGACTCGAGTCTGACTCAAGTCCAAGTCATGTGACTCGAGTGCCACACCTCTGCTACTTGCTCCCTTCCTGACCCTAACCCTAACCAGCCTAGAGGGATAACTGCTTAAAATCAAATCAAATCAAATGTATTTATATAGCCCTTCTTACATCAGCTGATATCTGAAAGTTTTGTACAGAAACCCAGCCTAAAAACCCCAAACAGCAAGCAATGCAGGTGTAGAAGCACGGTGGCTAGGAATAACTCCCTAGGAAAGGCCAAAACCTAGGAAGAAACCTAGAGAGGAACCAGGCTATGAGGGGTGGCCAGTCCTCTTCTGGCTGTGCCGGGTGGAGATTATAACAGAACATGGCCAAAATGTTCAAATGTTCATAAATGACCAGCATGGTCAAATAATAATAATCACAGTAGTTGTCGAGGGTGCAGCAAGTCAGCACCTCAGGAGTAAATGTCAGTTGGCTTTTCATAGCCTATCATTAAGAGTGTCTCTACCGCTCCTGCGGTCTCTAGAGAGTTGAAAACAGCAGGTCTGGGACAGGTAGCACGTCCGGTAAACAGTTTTTCTGCATCATTTTTGGACGAAAATATTCTGATTTTTGCAATGTTACGTAGATGGGGAAAAAGCTGTCCTTGAAACAGTCTTGATATGTTCGTCAAAAGAGAGATCAGGGTCCAGAGTAACGCCGAGGTCCTTCACAGTTTTATTTGAGACGACTTTACAACCATCAAGATTAATTGTCAGATTCAACAGAAGATCTCTTTGTTTCTTGGGACCTAGAACAAGCATCTCTGTTTTGTCCGAGTTGAAAAGTAGAACGTTTTCAGCCATCCACTTCCTTATGTCTGAAACACAGGCTTCTAGCGAGGRCAATTTTGGGGCTTCACCATGTTTCATTGAAATGTACAGCTGTGTGTCTTCCGCATAGCAGTGAAAGTTAACATTATGTTTTCGAATGACATCCCCAAGAGGTAAAATATATAGTGAAAACAATAGAGGTCCTAAAACGGAACCCTGAGGAACACCGAAATGTACAGTTGATTTGTCAGAGGACAAACCATTCACAGAGACAAACTCTGGGTTTTGGGTTTCCAATCTCTCCAAAAGAATGTGGTGATCGATGGTATCAAAGGCAGCACTAAGGTCTAGGAGCACGAGAACAGATGCAGAGCCTCGGTCTGACGCCATTAAAAGGTCATTTACCACCTTCACAAGTGCAGTCTCAGTGCTATGATGGGGTCTAAAACCAGACTGAAGCATTTCGTATACATTGTTTGTCTTCAGGAAGGCAGTGAGTTGCTGTGCAACAGCTTTTTTTTTTTTTTTGAGAGGAATGGAAGATTCGATATAGGCCGATAGTTTTTTCTATTTTCTGGGTCAAGGTTTGGCTTTTTCAAGATAGGCTTTATTACTGCCACTTTTAGTGAGTTTGGTACACATCCGGTGGATAGAGAGCCATTTATTATGTTCAACATAGGAGGGCCAAGCACAGGAAGCAGCTCTTTCAGTAGTTTAGTTGGAATAGGGTCCAGTATGCAGCTTGAAGGTTTAGAGGCCATGATTATTTTCATCATTGTGTCAAGAGATATAGTACTAAAACACTTGAGTGTCTCTCTTGATCCTAGGTCCTGGCAGAGTTGTGCAGACTCAGGACAGCTGAGCTGTGGAGGAATACGCAGAGTTAAAGAGGAGTCCGTAATCTGCTTCTTAATGATCATGATCTTTTCCTCAAAGAAGTTCATGAATTTATTACTGCTGAAGTGAAAGCCATCCTCACTTGGGGAATSCTGCTTTTTAGTTAGCTTTGCGACAGTATCAAAAATAAATTTCGGATTGTTCTTATTTTCCTCAATTAAGTTGGAAAAATAGGATGATCCAGCAGCAGTGAGGGCTCTTCGATACTGCACGGTACTGTCTTTCCAAGCTAGTCGGAAGACTTCCAGTTTGGTGTGGCGCCATTTCCGTTCCAATTTTCTGGAAGCTTGCTTCAGAGCTCGGGTATTTTCTGTATATCAGGGAGCTAGTTCTTATGACAAATGTTTTTAGTTTTTAGGGGTGCAACTGCATCTAGGGTATTGCGCAAGGTTAAATTGAGTTCCTCAGTTAGGTGGTTAACTGATTTTTGTCCTCTGACGTCCTTGGGTAGGCAGAGGGAGTCTGGAAGGGCATCAAGGAATCTTTGTGTTGTCTGAGAATTTATAGCACGACTTTTGATGCTCCTTGGTTGGGGCCTGAGCAGATTATTTGTTGCGATTGCAAACGTAATAAAATGGTATAAATGTTTCCCCTTAAATCCCTCGAGTGTTGCTTTAGCAGTATGCTTAAGGTCATTGTCCTGCTGGAAGGTGAACCTCCGTCCCAGTCTCAAATCTCTGGAAGACTGAAACAGGTTTTCCCTCAAGAATTTCCCTGTATTTAGCGACATCCATCATTCCTTCAATTCTGACCAGTTTCCCAGTCCCTACCGGTGAAAAACATCCCCACTGCATGATGCTGCCACCACCATGCTTCACTGTGGGGATGGTGCTCTCGGGGCGACGAGAGGTGTTGGGTTTGCGCCAGATATAGCGTTTTCCTTGATGGCCAAAAAGCTCAATTTTAGTCTCATCTGACCAGAGTACCTTCTTCCATATGTTTGGGGAGTCTCCCACATGCCTTTTGGCAAACAACAAACGTATTTGCTTATTTTTTTCTTTAACTTCTCTGGGGCAGGTGGGATGCAAACGTCCCACCGGCCAATAGCCAGGGAAAATACAGCGCGCCATATTCAAATAACATGATATAAAAATCTAACTTTCATTAAATCACACATGTAAGATACCAAATTACAGCTACACTCGTTGTGAATCCAGCCAACATGTCAGATTTCAAAAAAGCTTTTCGGCGAAAGCATAAGATGCTATTATCTGATGATAGCACAAAAGTAAACAAAGAGAGAAGCATATTTCATCACTGCAAGCACGACACAAAACGCAGAAACAAAATATAAATCATGCCTTACCTTTGACGAAATTTATTTGTTGGCACTCCAAGATGTCCCATAAACATCACAAATGGTCCTTTTGTTCGATTAATTCCGTCGATATATATATACCAAAATGTCAATTTATTTGGACCGTTTCATCCAGAAAAACACAGCTTCCAACTTTCGCCAAGTCATACAAAATATATCAAAAGTTACATGTAAACTTTACCAAAACATTTCAAACTACTTTGGTAATACAACACGTTAGGTATTTTAACGTTAATAATCGATCATTTTGAAGACGGGATGATTGTGTTCAAATCCCAAAAAGAAAACAAACTGACGCATCTTTTTTTTGTAACGTGACTCTCTCAAAATATTTACTTCATGTGACCCTCATTTACGATAGCCCTACTTCTTCACTACACAAAGGAATAACCTCAACCGATTTCCAAGGACTGGTGACATCCAGTGGAAGCGGTAGGAACTGCAAGCAAGTCCATTAGAAATCTGGTGTCTCTAAAGAATCTAATTGAAAAGACAGTGACATCAAAAAAATACAAATTCTGAATGGTTTGTCCTCAGGGTTTTGCCTGCTACATAAGTTCTGTTATTCTCACAGACATGATTCAAACAGTTTTAGAAACTTCAGAGTATTTTCTATCCAAATCTACTAATAATATGCATATCTTATATTCTGTGGATGAGTAGCAAGCAGTTGAATTTTGGCATGCTATTTTTCCCGAAAGTGAAAATGCTGCCCCCTGCCCTCAAGAAGTTAAGCAATGGCTTTTTTCTGGCCACTCTTCCATAAAGCCCAGCTCTGTGGCGTGTACGGCTTAAAGTGGTCATATAGACTCATAGACTCACATCAAACATCTCCAATCCAAAGTTAAATCTAGAATTGGCTTCCTATTTCACAACAAAGCATCCTTCACTCATGCTGCCAAACATACCCTCGTAAAACTGACCATCCTACCGATCCTCGACTTCGGCGATGTCATTTACAAAATAGCCTCCAATACTCTACTCAATAAATTGGATGCAGTCTATCACAGTGCCATCCGCTTTGTCACCAAAGCCCCATATACTACTCACCACTGCGACCTGTACGCTCTCGTTGGCTGGCCCTCGCTTCATACTCGTCGCCAAACCCACTGGCTCCAGGTCATCTACAAGACCCTGCTAGGTAAAGTCCCCCCTTATCTCAGCTCGCTGGTGACCATAGCAGCACCCACCTGTAGCGTGCGCTCCAGCAGGTATATCTCTCTGGTCACCCCCAAAGCCAATTCTTCCTTTTGCCGCCTCTCCTTCCAGTTCTCTGCTGCCAATGACTGGAACGAACTACAAAAATCTCTGAAACTGGAAACACTTATCTCCCTCACTAGTTTTAAGCACCAGCTGTCAGAGCAGCTCACAGATTACTGCACCTGTACATAGCCAATCTATAATTTAGCCCAAACAACTACCTCTTCCCCTACTGTATTTATTTATTTATTTTGCTCCTTTGCACCCCATTATTCATATTTCTACTTTGCACATTCATCCACTGCAAATATACCATTCCAGTATTTTACTTGCTATATTGTATTTACTTCGCCACCATGGCCTTTTTTTGCCTTTACCTCCCTTTACCTCCTCTCATTTTTCTACTGTATTATTGACTTTATGTTTGTTTTACTCCATGTGTAACTCTGTGTTGTTGTATGTGTCGAACTGCTTTGCTTCATCTTGGCCAGGTCGCAATTGTAAATGAGAACTTGTTCTCAACTTGCCTACCTGGTTAAATAAAGGTGAAATAAAAAAATAAAATAAAAATATGGACAGATACTCCAATTTCCGCTGTGGAGCTTTGCAGCTCCTTCAGGGTTATCTTTGGTCTCTTTGTTGCCTCTCTGATTAATGTCCTCCTTGCCTGGTCTGTGAGTTTTGGTGGGCGGCACTCTCTTGGCAGGTTTGTTGTGGTGCCATATTCTTTCCATTTATTAATAATGGATGTAATGGTGCTCCGTGGGATGTTCAAAGTTTATGATATTTTTTTATAACCTAACCCTGATCTGTACTTCTCCACAACTTTGTCCCTGACCTGTTTGGAGAGCTCCTTGGTCTTCATGGTGCCGCTTGCTTGGTGGTGCCCCTTGCGTAATGGTGTTGCAGACTCTGGGGCCTTTCAGAACAGGTGTATATATACTGAGATCATGGGACAGATCATGTGACATTTAGATTACACACAGGTTGACTTTATTTAACTAATTATGTGATTTCTGAAGGTAATTGGTTGCACCAGATCTTATTTAGGGGCTTCATAGCAAAGGGGGTGAAGACATATGCACGCACACTTTTCCGTTTTGTTTAGTTTTTTTGAATTTTCAAAAACAAGTTTTCTTTTTTTTTTCACTTCACCAATTTGGACTATTTTGTGTATGTCCATTGCATGAAATTCAAATAAAAATCAAATTAAATTACAGGTTGTAATGCAACAAAATTGGAAAAACGCCAAGGGGGATGAATACTTTTGCAAGGCACTGTAGATGGCCTTTATTAGATATAGGCATGCAAGGCAGTATCATCTGCTGGAAAATAGATAATGAATCCTTTTTTTGTAAATGCTATGCCTGTGAAAATGTCAAATTAGTGAGGTACTATTAATGTCCTAAAAGCTTATTGTACATTTCAGACTCTATAGGCCTTGCGGTATGAGCTGTTTACCATTTGTTATGTATCTTTAAAAGAACACACCCACATACACACACTCTGACACATGCTCATTAACATACAACAGAAACAAACATACAATACTCCTAAGCATACACAAAGAACTACAGTAACTGTCACACACAAAAAACATACACAAAGGTATTTAACAAATGAGCATGCATGAAGATAAACAAAACTGTTTAAAACAAACGCACACACACACACACACACACTCTATAGTCCTGTATCTACAGGAGAAGAGGAACCAGGATTTGATCATTGGAATTTAATCTCCATGTATGTAACGTGATAATGAAAAGGAAATATTCATATTAGGGGAAAACAAACTATTGAAAAGCTCCTCATTAGACCTCATAAATAAATGCAGATGCACTTAATTAGACAGAGGACCTTGGGCGCCTCTGCGATTCCTTCTCTTTGCGCTAGTTTTTTCCCCTTGTTTGTTTTTCTCTTGTTGTTGTTTTTAAAGTCATTTTCCGTTCCCTCTCCTCTTTCTTCCATTCTCCCGGTTCTCTCTTCCTCTCTTCCTCTCTTCCTCTCCTTCCCTTTGGTTCCTCTTAAGGTCCTTTCATCACTGCGGTACCGACCCGACCTGACCTATCCCTTCTCCCCGGACACCCACAGCTCTCTGCTCGTCTGTACTGGAGGATGGAGATGCTCCACAGGAGGAGCCCTGCTTTGGTGTCTCTCTCTATGTGTTGTTGTTCCGGCCAAACCCCCTCACTCACAGTGATTGTCATGGGCCCAATCTAATATCCACATTGAGCTTCTAATAAACACACTTTCCATTGGGGCTGATGAATTCTTATCAAATCTTTATAAGGTTGAAGTATGGCACCTTAACAAAGTCACAATGGACCTGTGCATGTTTTAGGTGCTAATATACAAGTATTCCGACGTCAAGTTCAAGTTTAATTGCCAATTGTAACATTCTAATTTCTATTTGACGAGAGCTCAATAGTAAAAATGCAGAAGAAGAATATTATTATTTTTTTTTTTATACAAATAGACACCTGGGGTGCAAGTGGAAACACTTTTCAATCAGCCTGGGGGCCACTGTCAGCCAGAAGATAGTCTGGATGAGGCCTTGGGGGCCTCATTTCACAGTGAACATGCAAGTGTCAGTGAGACGTGTTGGACTTCTTTTCTCTATTTGCAGTCAACTTGTTATATCACTTTTATTTTTGGCACTTGGTATACCTGTTATTTTTTCTGAGACAAGCAATTGGCTTGTGTGGTCAGGGTAAGGGAATCAGTGGCTAATTGAACAGAGAAGTAAACTCTAGGTGCAGCAGCTGGCTGCCAAGAGGTGGCATGAGTGACAGCCCAGCGGAAGCAAAGGTGTTATGTAACATCATCACGGGGTGTGACAGGGTGTCCTTACACATGGCCTACATATAGACCATACATACAGGCCATGTGACACACATACATACTGTACATACAGTTCATACACACACTGACTCATACATCATAGTACATACAGTACACTGTTAAAAGGAAGTGATTCAAAATATGCAAATAAGCTGCCACCATTTTGGCAGTGTTGGGAATCACCTGAAAAGCTTTTCAAATGTTTTTCTGTGGATGCTTTACAATTTCTCTCATGATTTAAAAAAAACTATACATTAATTACCTGTAATACTGCATTGTAAAGCATACCCAGAAACAAACACATTACAGATCCCTTTCAGGTATTTCCCAACACCTGCAAAATCGTGGCAGCTGGGTGTATGAATGTATATTCTTGGTGTTTCAGAACAGTAAACATACAAATATCACTACTCTGGTGATTTTCCGGTTGCTGATGATCTAGACTCAATTCAATAAAACCCACAGTGAATTGTTTACATGTAGTCTCTTTTTCCCAGGGTCACATGAAAATAGGGTTTTGATACGGTAAATAAACTATTACCAGGTAGACTTCCGTCACAGTTAGATGGTTCCAGATTTCGGACTTGGAAATAGACAGCTTACAGTCTGATAGAGCTCCCGCTGTAGTGCCCACACATTCTCAAAGCGCTCAACAGAGGAAGCCGTTATGATTCTTTTAAAGTTACAAAAACACCCGATGGACAGCTTATTACAGTAAATGACCAATAAAAATTAACTTATTAAAACGGTCTTCATCTTTCAGTACATAAGCGAGCCTCCACTGGCATGAACATTCCTTGTGATTCTCATGTTGTCGTCATCGTCCCCCCGTGATTTTAATAAGTGAACATGAAAAATGATCTCTGATGACTAAAGAAAGCAATAGTTGATTGGACTTAAAGAAAAGTCTTGCAATTTTCTTCTCTTTCATACGTTTCTTGCATTGTACCATTGGACCTTTTTTCTGCTTTCATGTCAGTTCATTACATTTCATTTATTAATATCCAATATTTAATGTGCCAAAAATGTCAGATTCAAAGACATGAAAATGGGGCATTTTTTTCTCGTAAGGGGGATGCTCAATCTGTTTGGTGTCTGTTGTTGTGACTCAGGGGGCTCGTAGATGGAGGGAGGGGAAGAAGGAGAGAGACAGAGGGAGGGTAAGAGAGCGAAAGAGTGAACTCATCAGTCAGACCTGAAGTTTATCTTTAAACCAAGTCCCAAACCACAGTGATGCTGTGTGCCAATAGGCACAACTTTACACAAACTAACCTCAAAACATGATATAAGACAGTTACAACTTCACACAAACAAATATCAGTTCATGACTGTATTGCAGGCAATAAGAATTTTACTCTAACTTAACCGGCAACATAAATACATTTTCACACAGTCACAATGCCGTCGGGACTGCAGAAGAGTTCATGGTGTCTATGCATGAAGTTTAAACACAGACACACACACACACACATTGATCTGCTGGCTGTTTGCCCTTGACGTCTGTCCCTCTCTCATCAGAGATGATCGATATTTCATTGACTTGCTGGGAAAGACACAAATACACTCACATGCACGCACGCACACACTCCCACGCACACACACACAAACACACAAACAGTATATCTGAGTTTACTGCATCCGTGAGAACAAACACATCATTTTCATGCCAATACTCTGCAACAGAACAGTTTGCTTGTCTTGAGTAGTATGCACCGTTGAATGACGTGTAGGAAATCACTTAGTTTAAGATGTAAGTCTTAAACTTCTAGCTGTTGTGCTAGAAGCTCTGACGTCACCTCGTCTTTGATCAAAGTAGCAACGTGCATGCCCCGCCCACCTGAGGATCTGTATTTTTCAGCCATCTATTTCCTGTGTTTGATGGGTGAAACATCCACTTGTCACTCAAATCTCATTTGAATAAATGCTTTCATTTGACTCCTGCGACTGTTTCATACTCTTGCTCGACTGTTTCATACTCTTGCTCGACTGTTTCATACTCTTGCTCGACTGTTTCATACTCTTGCTCGTCCCTGTTGATTTTTCCCCGTTAACGTTGCGATGACGGAACTTCTTGCAATGACATGTCAAACAAACCCTGGTAACGGCTGAAATGGGTTCAACTGGATATATAGTTTTTGTGTTGAATCTATAAGAACGCTAAAGATTCTTTCAGGGATTTAACGCACCGTCTCGACACTTACATCACAAGACAGAGAAGAAAGAGAACTTTAGTTTGATGGATGTTCATTTTTTGTGGATAAAAAAAAAAAAGTATACTGTTGAACTATTTACAAATTAGATGTGCTGAAATGAAAGCATCGTCCCGAAAATGAACACTGGGATTATAGTGATATTATGTCCGATCTCACAAGCAATGTAAAGTATGTTTAGAGCCAAGCGTGTTTATTTCTAATTGGAGGGTATCCTGCTATTGACACACTTGTTGAGTTACGCAAGAGAATGTGACAACAGTAATTAAGTAACAGTAATTAATGAGTGCAGGTAGGGTAGACAGACCAAGTGTTTTGTGGTTGCAGCCTTGTTCCTCCCCTTTATGTTAATGTCCGCATATATGCAAATACACCTGGTGTGTTTATGCAAATGAACACATATCATTTTCTTTCTATTTTTCAGATTTTTATTTACTCCGTTTTCTCCCCAATTCCGTGGTGTCCAACTGGTAGTTACAGTGTTGTCTCATCGCTGCAACTCCCGTACGGACTCGGAAGGGGCGAAGGTCGAGAGCTGTGCATCCTCCGAATCACAACCCAACCAAGCACTGCTTCTTGACACAATGCCCACTTAACCCGGAAGCCAGCCGCACCATGTCAGCGTGCACTGCGCCCGGCCCGCCACAGGAGTCGCTAGTGCGCGATGGGACAAGGACATCGCTGCCGGCCAAACCCCTCCCCTAACCCGGACGACGCTGGGCCAATTGTGTGCCGCCACATGGGTCTCCCAGTCGTGGCCGGCTGCGACAGGGCCTGGACTCGAACCCAGAATCTCTAGTCGCACAGATATATTAGACCACTGCGCCACTCGGGAGGCGCCAATTTCTTTATATTAACACCAAATATAAACAAAATACCTGATACAATAACAACATGTATATATGAGTGCGTTCTAAAAAGTTTGGAGTATCTTCATCTATTGTCCAGTTGTTGCATTTATTAGAATAGTTTTTCAACCTTTTAACACTTTTGATGACGGTTGCTAATAAAAGCGATCCAGAGCATTGGCCAGGCATAAGTCATGTAATTACTAATGAATGAAGCCATGAATGGGATGACCGGGGCAACTATCATCATGTTTAATCACAGCACATTATTCTGTCCTTCAACGGCACTCACCGAGCCAGTAAACACTGCTTTCCACATGAAACCTCTTCAACTCTTCAACTGTGACTGTTCTCGGAAAAACTGTGTACAAGAAAATAACTACTTGATACATTGTAAATGTGTTTGTGTGTTTGAAAGACAGAGGTGAGACAGAGGTAAGTGACACAGAGGTGAGACAGAGGTGGGTAAGTGAGTGAGTGAGTAGTATTTGTAAAAGTGAACGTAAATGAGTCAAAATAATAGTCTCTGTTTGACTGTGTGAATCTGACTGTGTGAATCTGTGTGTGAATCTGACTGTGTGTGAATCTGACTGTGTCCCCTTAGTGGAATTGATTGATAATCATGTGTGACTTAATCATTTCATGACACAAACACACACACATCAAATATAGGGTTTCTATGGCAACCTCTGACTAGCACAGAATGTTCAGGAGGCAGTTTCGCATACCATTTGCCAATTTGGTTAATTTAGTCTTTGTGCCGGTGAATAGGGCTTGACTTGCCCCCACCCCACTCATCTCCAGCTACAGCCAGCCATAGTCCGAGCCGCACCAGTGCAGAGCAGAGTCACACACACACACACACACACACACACCACACACACACACACACACACACACACACACACACACACACACACACACACACACAACACACACACACACACACACACACACACACACACAACACACACACAAACACACCACACACACACACACACAGGCATTGTTTGGGGGGCTGGGAGCCGCGGCGGACACAGGAACATAGAGCGCGGTAGCCCTAATGAGCGACTGGCTGTCAGGAACTGTTAAGGCGCTGCGCACAGGGAGGATGGGCCAGCAAGGGGCGGGGGCCAAAGTGTCCACACTCAGCCGTGGAGAAAGGGAGGACATCTCTCTCTCTCTCTCTCTTTCTCTCTACCTCTATCTCTCTCTCTACATCTCTCTTTCACTCTCTACCTCTCTCTCTTTCTCTACATCTCTCTCTCTCTCTCTCTTGCTACATCCCTGTCTCTCTCTTTCTCTCTCTCTACATATCTGTCTCTCTTTCCCTCTCTCTCTCTCTCTACCTCTCTCTCTCTCTACCTCTCTCTCTACATCTTTCTCTCTCTCTCGCTACATCTGTCTCTCTCTCTTTCTCTCTCTCTACCTCTCTCTCTCTCTCTTTTCTACATCTCTGTCTCTCTCTTTCTCTACATCTCTCTCTACGTCTCTGTCTCAGTCTCTCTCTCTTTCTCTCTGTCTCTCTTTCTCTACATCTCTGTCTCTCTCTTTCTCTCTCTCTCTTTCTCTCTCTTTCTCTCTCTCTCTTAGGGTTAGGTTAAGGGGTAGGGATAGTGTTAGAGAAAATATGATTTTTAATGGTCAAAAATTTTTACACTCCGCAATTTCACGAAAACAAAGCTGTGTGTGTGTGTGTATGATGTGTGTGTGTGCGTGCGTGGTCAAACGTGCCACCTCTTTAGTTCCACTCACTGAGTCCTGCTGTCCACTACATATGTTTGTATGTTCGTCTGCCTCCATTACATAAATGTGCAAACCAGCTCTCATACAATGACAACCATCTGTCTCCACCTCCCCACTCCTCACTGCACCTCCAAACAAGAGGGGAAACTGTTCTGTTTTTACAGACGTTCAAAATCAATACACACCATACAAAGGCTCTTCAGAGGAGAATTGTTATGAATGAGTCTGTAACTTGCGCCCTTGCCTCTCACATTCCAACAGACGTCAGAAAAGTTGTGGAAACGGATTTATGGTAAACATTTGAAAGCCTTTGCGATGAAAAATGTGCGTTTCTTATTGAACAAGTCAATGTAGTCCTACACTCTTAGAATTAGTGGTGGCTCGAGGAACCCTGGAGTTTCTCAAGGAACTATTGCTAGTCAATGGTTCATATTTGCATCTTCGGTTAGTTGAGGAAGGAGGAAGGAACCTTTATTAAGGAACCTTTAATGGTTCAATGTTGCAACAGGTTCCTGAAGGAACCCTGGAGTGGAGGCGTGGCTTGGTAGGGGCTATAATATAGATATATTTTTGGCCACCTGTTAGAGTAGCAAGCATTTCACTACACCCGCAATAACATCTGCTAGAAATATGTGTATGCGACCAATACGATTTGATGTGATTTAAATGTCATTCCTGTTCATCTGTTCTGTTGTATTGTCATCACATGCGAAGGTTGAGCACTGACAGTGGTGTAGCTTCAACGAGGCTAACAGAGGTGTGGGAGTTCCTCAAGAGTCTATGCAAATCCCAAAGTTGGAATAGTTACCACTTTATTAACCTCTTGGGTTCCTACACCGGCGGAACCTTTCCAATTGAAAAAGGTTCCATGAGTAACCCTTCTGAAAAGGGTCTTCAAGGAACCCTTGTTTAAATGCTCGAATAGGAATCTTTTTATAATGGGAGGGTTACATTTGAATCATTTTTAATAATATATTGTAGAGTTGGCAGCCTATCAGATTGGAGGTGTGGTTTATTGGGGGCGTGGCTTTCAGCTAGTTGTCTTTGGTCACCAGTTGGCATAAAGTTGGTATACTGCAAATAAATACATTCCATGAATAGTTATGTACATTACATATGATAATATGAATGATATTAACATTGCTGATTACATACATTATTCCAGGCACCTTTACTTCAATCCAAAATGGCACCATATTTCTTGTATACTGCGCTGCCAAGCAAAAAGGCAGAAACTGCTCATTTGGTCGAAAATGAGTTAATGTCATTTTTGCAACATTAAATACATGCTTAATCATGTGGACAAGTATCCTGCCTCTATTGTATTGTGTTTTGGAGAAAATGTGGGTCATGTTAGCTATGAGCATTTACTGCCTTTTTGCTTGGTAGGGCAGTATAGTTCACTACATTTGGCCAAAAGAAGTGCATTAGGGTACAATTTACAATTTAGGAGAAAGCCACACATATGTATTACAGTGCACAGGGTTGTTGGGTAGGCTGCAGCCAGGGATTCTGATAGAATACGGTCCGCTGTGGAGTACAGTTCAGACTCAGCTGAAATATAGGCCCAGATGTTTCATTAGAAAGGCCCGGGGTGTGTGTGTTGTGTGTGTGTGTGTGTGTGTGTGTGCGTGTGTGTGTGTCTGAGAGAGAGCATGTCATGTGCGCTGATCCTGGGGTGGTTGTATTAAAGTTGTACCAGTCTCAGTCTGGATTGACAGGTGGTCCTTAATTCCACCCCTCCACGCCATTCCCCCCATCTCTCTGTCTCTCTGTCCTCTAGTCCTTTCTAATCCCATGGCGGGGGACGAGGTGTGGTATAGGTTGTGTGTGTATGTTTGCGGGTGGTGAGAGCGGGGGTGAGGGTAGGGGTCTCAGGGCGTGTTAGAGGGGGGATTGTGAGCTAAGCCTGTAGGGTGCCTACATCCCTGTGTGGTAAAGGGAACTCCGGAGGGAAAACAACACAGACACAGAAAGATGGAGCGATAGGTCGAGGGATGGTCTAGGCGGGGGAGAGAGAGAGAGACAGACAGAGAGAGAGACAGATAGGGAGAGAGCGAGACAGAGAGAGACAGAGAGAGAGAAATAAGGTGGTGTCACAATGGAGATAGAGAGTGAAGACAAATAAGGGATATGGAGACAGACAGACAGAGAGAAGGAGCATATACAATCAAAACTAGAAAAGAGAGAGATGGGGAGACAGAAAATGATGAAGAAGACATAGGGTGGGGGGGACTTTAATGATCTATGGATGGACCCTCATTCTACCCCTTCGACCACCCCCCTGAACCACCAGCCTCGAGTAATCTGATGAATAGTTGTGGATTACAGTTAATTCAGATTATTTTTTTTACATTGCAGAGGAGATGCTGGTGATGTGGAGGATGATTGCTAACATTACCATAATCATTACACTTTGTCTGCACGTGTGTGCGTTAAGTCGCGTGGCCGCGGAAATACTGTATACCCGCTCGCAGAGGTTTATAAATACATGCATATTCATTAGCATTCTGTCTAGACATGACATCACATTTATCCTTTTGTTTTCCATAAACAATATGCATTGACCTTGCTCTCAGTAGGGGTGGCATCTCTACTTACACTTTAAGACCGGCAGATAACAGCACCACAAATAAAAAGCCTTTTGTCTTAAGAGAAGGGTGTGGGGGGGACAGGAATCAGAGACTAATTTCCCATCTCCCCCTTCTCTTTCATTCCGTAGACGAGGGTAAGACATGGATTTGAACAGAATTATGAATACATGGATAATGTGATAATGTGGATAGATTACAGGAGCAATGTAGTAAACAGAGGAATGCTGATTCAATGTCAAGGATAGGCCATAGTGCCCATGGAGTAAGTCAACATTGTTTTTGGTTAGCAGTGGATTTGAAACTGTGGGAAACTGTCTCTCCTGACCTGGCACAAATACTACTTTCAGAGGTTAAATATTTTGAAAATCAAAGACTAAAAAAGAGAATACAGATATAGTATCTTAATTTGATCCTTCTTTTGTTGAAGATAATTTAGTGTGGCAGACTATGCGGTGGATTTCCGCATGCTAGCAGCGGAGGGTGCCTGGAACCGGAAGCGCCGTTCGACACGTTCCTGCACGGATTATCAGATGAAGTAAAGGACGAGCTTGCAGCCCTGAACTACCGACAGATCTCGACTCACTCATCGCTTTAACCATCCGGATTGATGGTTGGCTACGGGAACGTGGAAGGGAGACGGGGTCTGATTGCAGTACCAATCACTCACTCAAGAATCCCACTTTGCATCTGATGAACTCCGGGAAGGCCCTGGCGTCTACGTCCCCGAGAGGATCCGAGCTTACCCAAGTTCCTCCGAAGACTGCCGATTCACCTCTTCCCGAGCCGACGCAGCACGGCAGAGCTAGGCTGTCTCCAGCCGAACGTGTACGCAGACTTAACACCCAGAGGTGTCTGTATTGCGATACTGCCGGTCATTATGTGTCTACCTGTCCCTTCAAGAGACCTAGCTCCTTTGTAGGAGTGAGTACTCTGGTGGGTCTTACGGATAATACAGTCCAAGTCTTTCCAGGTGCTCATCGACTCGGGGGCCAATGAGAGCTTTATGGACATTACCCTGGCGTCCGAGCTGGGCATCCCCACTCAACCCCTCTCCATTCCCATGGATGTTAGAGCGCTGGACGGGCGCTCCATAGGCCGGGTCACCCACCATACCACCCCCATCAACCTACGAGTGTCAGGGAACCACAGCGAGACGCTCCGATTCCTGCTAGTTAAGTCTCYGCAGGTTCCCGTGGTATTGGGATTCTCTTGGCTCCAGTGACACAATCCCTCTATTGACTGGTCTACTGGTGCCATCGTGGGCTGGAGCCTGTTCTGCCATGCTCATTGCCTGAAGTCAGCTCTACCTGCTCCGGGACGTCTTCCCGGGGGTTTGGCGATTGCCCCGGACCTCTCCGCCATTTCCGCGAGTACCAGAACCTCCGGGAGGGGTTCGGTAAGGCCCGGGCCACTTCGCTTCCGCTGGACCGACCGGTATCCAAGAATGTCAAGTCAGAAGCGCTGGCACGCCGCTATAGCCCCGCGACTACACCCCCGGAAGGCGAGACCATTCTCCACTGCTCCAAGCTCATTAGCGCCTCTGCTGTTCGTCTTCTGTTGCCCCGTACCCTCCGTATACATCCTACTTTTCATGTGTCTAGAGTTAAACCCATGTCTCACAGCCCTTTGTCTCTTATTTCGAGCATCTTCCAAGGATTTTATGTAAATTATCACAAGACATCTAGTGGCCCTTTTGGGTACTTCAGATTATCTTATCACATGTAAAATATCTGAAATAATTAAATAAGATAATTTTAAAATATAAAAATGAATGACAAATCTGTTAAACATTATCCTAAATACAAACCATCAATTTAGTGAATACCATTGGTATTTAATATGAGGGTTTCAGCATGAAATATTCTTTATTTTATTTTATTACACAATTTTTTTACACAATTTAAATAATATTTAAATAAATAATTTTACTATGTCAATATATATTTGTTGTCAATGTGTTGGTGTCAAACTGATGGCAGAAAAAGTATATTTTCTTTTGAACCAAATGGTCTATCTACTAGAAACTCATGAACAATATAGACACAGATATAAACTAAATTATACTATACTGTATATGAATACGTTTATAAAAAGTTATTCAAGTATAAATGATCAAAGTTACGATAGTTTGTCATAGATTTTCTGTTAACAAATTTACTGAAGATTCAGGTTTCTTTAGTAAATTACTGGTAGCTTTGCAACCCTAATTGTGGGTAGTAATATAGTGTAGTGGTGGTGCGACAGACAGGGGCTCTATCCAGTGAAGTCAGGTTAAAGTGATGTCATATTTCTTAGAGATATCCTCTGTTTTATTATCTATCAAACGGTTACCATCAATATTACTATCCCCCAGAGTTCAGCAGTTCATCTGAATGACAAACAAACACAAACAGGGCATAACAGAGGGTGTTACATTATCTGCAGCATAATAAGAAAGGGCATTTTCATGCTTGCCCATGCTATGTCTGCGTTTTAAAAACAATACCGCCCAATTATGGTTTAATGAATGTGGGCAGAGGAGGGTTGGTTGGGGGGGGGGGGCATGCAGACTGAGGCTCTCTCCATCTCTCTGTAACAGACAACAACAGGGAGGAACAGCACAGCCATTTCTAGGTTTCCCTGTGTAGGGATGTGATTGAGAGAAACTCATGCACAGCTCCGCCGATGCTTAATTAGACGTTTTGTTAACATGTGTAACATTGACATCAATCATGGCTTTTGAAAGAAAGCATAAAACTACAGTACCTGTCAAAAGTTTGGACACACCTACTCATTCAAGGGTTTTTCTTTATTTTTACTATTTTTCTACATTGTAAAATAATAGTGAATGTATCAAAACTATGAAATAACATATAGTAACCAAAAAACTGCTAAACAAAAAGATTCTTCAAAGGAGCCACCTGTCACGTTCTGACCTTTATTTTCCTCTGTTTTGTCTTTGTTTTAGTGTGGTCAGGGCGTGAGTTGGGTGGGTTATCTATATGTTGTGTTTCTATGTTGGGTTTGTTGTTTGCCTAATATGGTTCTCAATCAGAGGCAGGTGTTTGTCATTGTCTCTGATTGGGAACCATATTTAGGTAGCCTGTTTTGTGTTGGGTTTTGTGGGTGGTTGTCTTCTGTCTTTGTGTTCATTACACCAGATAGGACTGTTTCGGTTAGATTCACTTTTGTTATTTTGTATTGTGTCTGGTTCAGTTGATTATTATTTAAACATGGACACTAACTACGCTGCRTCTTGGTCCGATCCCTGCTACACCTCCTCTTCAGATGAAGAGGAGGAAATCTGCCGTTACACCACCCTTTGCCTTGATGACAACTTTGCACACTCTTGACATTCTCTCAACCAGCTTCATGGGGTAGTCACCTGCAATGCATTTCAATTAACAGGTGTGCCTTGTTAAAAGTTCATTTGTGGAATTTCTTTCCTTCTTAATGCGTTTGAGCCAGTCAGTTGTGTTGTGACAATGTAGGGGTGGTATACAGAAAATAGCCCATTTGGTAAAAGACCAAGTCCATATTAATGGCAAGAACAGCTCAAATAAGCAAAGAGAAACAACAGTTCATCATTACTTTAAGACATGAAGGTCAGTCAATGTGGAACATTTCAAGAACTTTGAAAGTTTCTTCAAGTGCAGTCACAAAAAACACCAAGAGCTATGATGAAACTGGCTCTCATGAGGACCGCCACAAGAAAGTAGGACCCAGAGTTACCTCTGCTGCAGAGGATAAGTTCATTAGAGTTACCAGCCTCAGATTGCAGCCCAAATAAATGCTTCACATAGTTCAAGTAACAGACATCTCAACATCAACTCTTCAGAGGAGACTGCTTGAATCATGGTCGAATTTCTGCAAAGAAACCACTACTAAAGGACACAAATAATAAGAAGAGACTTGCTTGGGCCAAGAAACACGAGCAATGGACATTAGACTGGTGGAAATCTGTCCTTTGGTCTGATAAATCCAAATGTGAGATTCTTGGTTCCAACCACGGTGTCTTTGTGAGACGCAGAGTAGGTGAACGGATTACCTCCGCATGCGTGGTTCCCACCGTGAAACATGGAGGAGGAGGTGTGATGGTGTGAGGGTGCTTTGCTGGTGACAATGTCAGTGATTTATTTAGAATTCAAGGCACGTTTAACCAGCATGGCTACCACAGCATTCTGCAGCGATACGCCATCCCATCTGGTTTGCACTTAGTGGGACTATCATTTGTTTTTCAACAAGCTGTGTAAGGGCTACACCTCCAGGCTGTGTCAGGGCTATTTGACCAATAAGGAGAGTGATGGAGTGCTGCATCAGATGACCTAGCCTCTACAATCACCCGACCTCAAGCCAATTGTGATGGTTTTGGATGAGTTGGACCGCAGAGTGAAGGAAAAGCAGCCAACAAAGGCTAGAGCCAGGGATTTAACCCAACCCATGTCTCCGCACTACCACTTAACCAGACTCCATCACGATAAAGAAGCTCGTTTTTTCCATCACAGAGAGATTGCTAGCACTCAAAGTCACCGGATTAATATCATTTGGAGTGGGAGACATTAAGCTTTGTTAAACATCGTTAATGTTACTGTACGACATCCCTGCCAAACTCAGGCCTGACGCGTGAGACTCAGGGAGGGAGTCGCGTTGGACACGGAGAGGCGATGGGAGAGACGAGGCTGTCGCTTCAGCTGTTTGTCTGTCCCTTGTGAGGGAGAAGGGCGAGACTGGGTGCCCCTAACGAGCAGGTCCCTGAAAGGCCGCCGATTACCCTAATTAAGCAGTGTCTGATTCAGTTTACTTAGCCCACACTGACACACCCACTGCACATCACATCAACCCCCCCCCAACATAGATACACACACTCACTCCAAAACAAACTGACGCCCCAACCCCGCACCTTCACACATATACATACACATTCCCCCACAGACACACACCCTAGTTCCATTGCAACCCCCCACCCTCTAATAGATACAGAACATACACTTGCCCCCTCACCCCCGCCGCCTCCCTAAAGCTCACACAGACACGCCCAACCCTGTTACTCCTCCCATGAAGCAACCCAACTCATTAGAGGTATTGATTTAATGCACCAGGCCTGTCGTTTTGTCTGAAGGACATCGTCACACACATAGCCTATACAGTAACCGTGAGGACACACACATACACACACACACACAGCGTGGTCCTCTAGTCCGTTCTGTCGTCTGGCTGTCACAACCCATGGCTGGGCCTGCTGCTCAGTCAGACAAGCCCTCTCTGGGCAGATCAAGTTTAGCCAGATTAGAGAACCCACGTCCAGCTGTCTACATCAGCAAAACACTGCCTCTGTGATCTTTTAACCCGATACGACCCTTTCTCTCCCTTTCTCTCTGTCTCCCTCTCTTTCGCTCTCTGTCATCACATCCGGTCTTTATTTGTGTTGGCTTTACCATAAGAATGTAATTTGGTGCTGGATGTTTGTCGACTGTTGTCAGAGAGGATTTTGCTGCTGAATTAGATGAAGTCAAGGGACTCCCAGCGATCAGTAGGTTTTTCTGTGCGCGGCTTGTAAGCCTTTTTTCCTCTTTCAAAAAGCATTGAAGAACACATAACGTTTTTCATGTAAAGAGAGAGAGATTGATGATCTTAACCTATTTCCCTGTTATGGTAAATAACAAAGTTTATGCATCTGTGTGTGTGTTTATGCATGTACCTGAGCATGTTTGTGTCAGTATGTGTGTGTTGGTGTATGCCTCATGCTTGCCTATAATAAAACGTTTTTCCCAACCCGCAAACTGTAAATGTACCATAAATATCTAATTATCTCTGCTTGTTTCTGTTTACATAAGACCACTTCCCCTTTGGAGCCAAAATTAAAGAAGATTTTACAGGTTACTATCCTCAGGGACTGCCGAATGGGAATGAGCCTCCTGTCAAAAGGCAAAAAGGCTGCCGTCTGCGCTGGTGAATGAAACAGGTCCCCCCTGTCAGGGAAGTGTGTGATGGCTGAGGGCTATTCTAGTAAATGGAGCGAATCCCCCTTGCTTAAACCTTTGTCACAGTACCCCTCCTCCATAGAGTTCTAATGGCACAACAAGCGCTCTGAAGGGGGATTAGAGGTGCTTATAGTACATGGGCGCTCAATAGACCTCCACTTTGCACCCCCCCCCCCCACCCCCTGTCGTTATCTGCCTGTATGTATAGCAGGTGAAGAGATGGGGGAGGAGGGAAGCTTATAGGCCCCACGCTCCCTCCTCAGAGAGGAAGAGAGTGACAGAGTGCAGAGCGACAGGTCTGTGTAGGTTGAGGCCATTGAAAAGACGACAACATGAAGAAAAAAACACAGTCCTATGTAAGGCAGCATATTCATTTCTCTGCTGGAACTGTATTTTGGTAGTTTGTTTTCTCTCTTACTGTGTTGTTATTTACCTCACATGACTAGTAGGCCTATCCAAGATGACACAACTTACTTTTCATTAGGCAGAACACGGCACACACACACACACACACACACCACCCAAACACACAAACACACACACACACACACACACACACACACACACACACACACACACACACACACACACACACACACACACACACACACACACACACACACACACACACACACACACACACACACACACACACACACACACACACACACACACACACACACACACACACACACACACACACACACACACACACACACACACACACACACACACACAAGCCTCCCGGGCTTTCTCAGAAAGAATGTTTTGATTTTCAGCCTGAAGTGAGAGGGAGGGAATGTGGTGAGAGAAGCAGAGGAGGGAAGGAGAGAAAAAAAGGTATGAACGAGTGGTCTGCACCCTCCAGTTCTGATGAGAGAGAGACCTCCCACTGCGGGCGCCAGATTGGCAGAATATTCCCTGCAGAGGGGAGTGCCTCTACGGAGAGACACTCCTGCCACGGTTACCATTGTTGTGACTAATGTATGGATCTATATCTCCTTGTCCTGACACATTTAGTCACACTTATATACAGTGCATGCGGAAAGTATTCAGACCCCTTCCCCTTTTCCACATTTTGTTACATTACAGCCTTTTTAAACTCCTCAATCTACACACAATACCCCATAAAGACACCCCAGAGTTCCTCTGTGGAGATGGGGGAACCTTGCAGAAGGACAACCATCTCTGCAGCACTCCACCAATCAGGCCTTTATGGTGGAGTGGTCAGACGGAAACCACTCCTCAGTAAAAGGCACATGACAGCCCGCTTGGAGTTTGCCAAAAGGCACCTAAATGACTCTCAGACCATGAGAAACATGACATCATGGTCTCCAGGTCACCCTGAGTCCGCACACACATACAGTACTTCAGATAGAGAACGGCATCATGGCCTCCACGTCATTGACTTCCTCAAGTCATTACCATCTCCTGCTAAGAGTTATTAAATAGTCCCCCGCCATCCCAGCTGAGCCTCCTTGACATAACCTTACCCAAGCCTGTCGCATAAATAATAAAGAAATGAAACGACAATGCAATCCAAAGCGGAGTAACTCCTTTTAATATAAAGGACATGGATCGGCACCGACGTGGATGTCCTAACAACTTTCGTAGTTCCTAATGGGAAATCTAAAGATAGAATGTTCCCATTGGGAAAGTTTTTCCTTTATTAATCAGAAGAATACATCTCAGCTTGGGAATAGTAAACACTTGGGAAGGAGGAAGAGGATGATGGTGAGGATGAGGAGGAAGAGGAGTAAAACAAAGCGGGAGACAGAGTACAGGATATAGTAGTACAGTAGCTATAGCGTGTGGAAGATATCAGATCTAGAGAGGTATCCATGTCTCTTATTATTCTACAAACAAACATAAAGTCATCACCGGGAGAGGAAACACTCCAACACCTGATGCTCCGGCTCGTCCCTTACCTCCCAGCTTAGGTTACCCAGCAGGCCATTCTGCTGTCCGCGAGACAATAGCCGCGCAAAAAGACGACACCTCTTCCCCCTCTGGGTGTTCCGAGGCGACAAAAAAGAAGAAACAACACCATTGTTTGCGGAGATTAAAACATGTCGCAGTCTCTACCTCCCTGTTCTTTCCCCGATGGTAACTGGATCTGGCGATAGATGAAAACAGTCAGTGAACTCTCTCTCTCTCTCTTTCTGTTCATGCTTTTTTTTTTTTATGAATGTGATTTTTTTTATTTGTCCTGTTTACTTTTGTTTTGGGGTGTTATTGTGTCCGTGTGTCTCGCGACGGTACGCTTAGCGGCTTAGTGCCTTAGTAGCTTGGCTCAGGCTGAATGGGGTAGCCTGTCCTTTCCCTGCACGTCTATGTAATACAGGTATAAGGTTGGTGTTATGACCACCTCTGTGTCCCATCTCGATTGTTACTGTGTGAAATGAAATAGCTTCAAGTTATAAAAGAATCACGGGTGTCCCTTCCTTGTGAACCTACACTGGGAAACCGTATGTGGACGATATCATGCTGTGGGGATGTTTTTCAGCTGCAGGGACTGGGAGACTAGTCAGGTTTGAGGGAAAGATGAATGCAGCAAAGTACAGAGATATCCTTGATGAAAACCTGCTCCAGAGAGCTCAGGACCTCAGACTGGGTTGAAGGTTCACCTTCCAACAGGACAATGATCCTAAGCACACAGCCAAAACAACACAGGACTGGCTTCAGGACAAGTCTCAGAATATCCTTGAGTGGGCCAGCCAGAGCCTGGACTTGAATATCTCATATCTCTATAGAGACCTGAGTATATCTGTGCTGCGACACTCCCCATCCAACCTGACAGAGCTTGAGAGGATCTGCAGAGAAGAATGGGAGAAACTCCCCAAATACAGGTGTGCCAAACTTGTAGCGTCATAACCAAGAAGACTCGAGGTTGTAATCGCTGCCAAAGGTGCTTCAACAAAGTACTGAGTAAAGGGTCTAAATACTTATGTAAATATGATATTTAAGTTCTAAAAATGTCTTTGCTTTGTCAATTTAAGCAATTTTAGAATAAGGCTGTAACGTAACAAAATGTGGAAAAACTGAAGGCGTCTGAATACTTTCTGAATGCACTGTATATACTAAAAGCATAACAACTGGTTATAAAGTGGCAGAATTGTCCATAAATCAGCCCATCTCTATTTCACATCAGTTTCTTCTGGGTCCAGTTGCCCTGACTGTTGTCTCCTACAGAATCTAGATTTACAGATTCAGGCCTAGATTCAATCAGATCAAGCGTTAACCTTCGATAGCCGACTCCCACAGTGCTGATGTTTTGGCGATGTTGGAGGTATTACTGAGTTGGAGCTGTCAAATTGGTGAGCAACTATTCTTGACCATTGTCACAAAGCCACACCCGTAACACTTGCGTAAGAAGTTCATAAAAAGAAAGTGTAGGCTATATAGAAATAATGATGCTCAAATTGAAAATGATTGAATAAATGAATGAGGATTTCTATCAGCTTAATCGAGGTGTAGATTAAGTCTCACATTCCAATCTTCGAACTTGAAAAGCAAGGCTGCATGGGATTTCTCTTAGGGCTCTATTCAGCCTGTAACACTGAAGAGTTCCAGATTCCGTTACAGAACATTTAAAGGTCATTTCTGATTGAGCCGACATATGCAGCGGTTACCGGAGATGCAGTCTACGCCAAAGCGGGAACATTGCCTTTAAATTTCAATCACACTGTAAACATGAACTTTCGCGATGCGGATTGAATAGGAACCTTAATGCAACTCCGTGTAGCCAATGGCATTGTACTCTTTAGGTATAATTCCAGAAGCCGCTTGTGGATTTGACAGCTCTAACCCAGTTCCCACCCGACATTGCCAAAACAACCGCTATGCGGATGTCGGCTAAAGAGGATGTGATTGAATAGAGACCCTAAAAACACAGAGACAGGACTGTCACAGTTGTGACTTATTTTCATGTTTAACCTAACTAACAGTCCTATTGGTTAATTTTTGTCTTCTAGGCAGCCGCCCACAGGAAGTGAATGCAGTCCGGAGGCATGGTGGAACCCAGGTTGTGGTGGCGATCCTCTGCTCAGACGTTGCATGCATCAACTAACGGTTGCGTGCCATGTCATCGACAGTGCCGTCGGATTGATAACATATGATGTGCATAAATACCTATCCAGGCGTTGTAAGATCTGGCATGTGTCAGCAATGCTTTGGCACAGGAAGGCATCCTTTTTCTGAGCATGCAGCGGCTTCGTTTGGTGAGAGCAAATGGCGTTTGTGCTAAATGGAGATCTTGAGAAAATGGGCTGCACCACTTCCTGTGCCAAGTTTTGTTTTGTTTGTATGTTTGTCATTTTAACTATGATGGTTTTTAAAGTTACAAATGTAACCACCATAAATCCATGCCCTATTAAAATATGTTGTTTGTTGAAACAGTTGTCTTCCTCTACTTCACTAAGCCATCTCAATCCAGATCCAAAACAAGTTGTCACTTTTCCACCTCATGACAGGACCGCCACAAACTTGAGGTACAGCATACAGAAAATGTGAGCACACCAGGGCAGATGATGGCCAATTAGGCTTGACCGCTGCAACCACTGGTTATATTTGTTTCCCATTCATCATGAACAAGATCACGGCTACTGTACACATCATTACAATGAGTGGGGGCTCGAGGTGCCTGGATAAACCTTTTATATCCCTCAAATTCAAATCTGGACCTCGGCAGACCTGGGACACCAGGTGGGTGCAATTAATTATCAGGTAGAATAGAAAACCAGTACTCCGGACCTCATATGGTAAAATGGGTGGCAGGTATCATAGCGGTTAGAGAGTTGGACCAATAACAGGAAGGTCTCTAGTTCAAATCCCTGAGCTGATTAGGTGAAAAATCTGTTGATGTGCCCTTGAGGAAAGCACTTAACCCTAATTGCTCCAGGGTTGCGGTTGATAATGGCTGGCAGTGACCCCACTCTCAGAGGGAGTTGGGATATGCAATAAACAATATTTGTATTTTATTTGAGCTTAATTTAACTAGGCAAGTCAGTTAAGAACAAATTCTATTTCCAATGACGGCGTAGGAACAGTGGGTTAACTGCCATGTTCAGGGACAGAACAACATATTTTTACCTTGTTAGCTCAGGGATTCGATCTAGCAACCTTTCGGTTACTAGTCCAACGCTCTAAACACTAGGCTACCTTCCACCCCACAATTCCAATTCACACGTGTATAAAACACACTTGTGAAATAGTAAAAATATAAGCACCCAACAAATCATGATATGACTTAAATACCACTGCTTTATATAATACATTTTATGGACTTTTCTAGCTTAGAAAGCTAGAAAAGTTTCACATTTACCTTTTAAGGTGTATTCATTTGAAAAATAATAATTATACTGAAATTAAGAGGGACCTGGACAAAACAATGTCTTCATAGTGAGTAACAGGATGTGTTACACTATAGTGTTACCACACTATTACCAAGTTATTATCGTGCTGTAACGTAAAGTGCTACCATTTTAAGAATGCAGAATGCCACCGTGGCTGTTACCTTATCTTGGCGAACAATCACTGCACTCCTATGCGCTAATCAGTAGAACCCATGCACTCAGGAAACCTTGACTGTGTATAGAGCTGAGACAGCAGATACTGTGACTGTGAGAACCAGAATCACAATGGCTGATCGGGATGTATAGGGTTGGAGCCTGCCTTGCAGAACAGAGGCAGGAGCCACAGCAGGGCTCAGTTTCTCATTAGCTAAGGCCTGAGGAGTAACCCTAGCTGTGGTGATGGATAAATACTGTAGCAGCGGTGGTGTCTTCCCTTCCCTCTGAGTTGGCTCTCTTACCATGTGGATGACAGTGCATACAGTATGCAGCACAGATCACATGACTGTAGCACCGATCTCAACATGATGTACATTCCATTACTAGCCTCTCCAGCTAGGGTGATATCTCTTCTGGTGAGAGACAAGTGGTCCATGGAGGTCATCGAAGACAGGCCTTTCAGAATTGGTAGCATCACAGGATGGTCTAGTTCTACTGTTCACTGTTCACTGTTCACCCTCATTTTGGTAGCGCAGGCCTAGCTAGTGCTTTCTTCTTATTATATCTGACCATGTTCCATTTCAACTCTGCTACTTTACTGGAGGAATTTAAAGAGAGTGATGCACAAAGTAAACAGCAGTATCGGTCAGACTTCCGCAACAACTAAGGGATGGATTCAATCGGTATCGCAGAAGTATTGCGGAAGATCCGGGTTATACCTCGATTGAAAAATAAAGGCAATGTTCCTGCGTTCCATGGAGACTGCATTCACGGTAAATGCTGCATATGTCAGCTCAATGGGAAATGACCTTTGCATTTGAATGCATTTCCGAGATACGGATTGAATCCAGCCCTAAGAGCACAAAACTAAACTTCTTAGCTTTTGTTGACTTGCAGTTATCACGTTGCAGCAGAGGTGAACCTGTGCACAAGCACAAATACTCTGTGTGAGTCAGTGGAGGCTGGTGTGAGGAGCTATAGCAGGACAGGCTCATTGTAATGGCTGGAATGGAATAAATGGAACCGAGTCAAACATGTGGTTTGACTCCGTTCCATGAATTCCATTCCAGCCACTACAATGAGCCCATCCTCCTATAGCTCCTCCCACCAGACTTCACTAGTGTGGGTGCATCGTCTTGCATCGCGCTCATCTGCAATATCTTCGGTTCATCCTGATGATTGTAGCAACATCATAACGCTGAGTTTCAGTTTAATCTTCAATTCACAAATTGGAATTTACCCATATTGGTTTCAATGAGTTGAAATCAGATTGTACAGACCCCGGTATCTGTCCAGTGTGTAGTAAGAACAGCTGAACATATGCATTCAAGTAGAGTCCTAAATTCCATAGTCATTCCACTTGAATAGTAGTAACTTTCAAAAAAGTATCTGTACTCCCTACCAACATAATCAGTAAACTGTTTTTAGAGGCTGACTCTAATCTGCATGAATATCCCATTGAGACAAAATATAGCAGTGTGTCGGCGATAGCACCATATCTTCAAGTGTGCGTTTGTGTGTGACTCGTGATTCCACCAACGCACTTACGAAACGATACAAAAGGGAGACATGCTTGGTCTATGGGGATGTGTTCAGTACTGGGAGCTAGTACATATAGTGAAGTACTACTGTAAAAAGTGATGGAAGCTGGTCTATAGGGACAAATCCAATAAAGAGGGGCCTATAGAGTCCTTTCTGATGGGTGGAGATGTGACAAGCTGCCAGCTCATATGCTGTTGTGGTTGAGTCACTTCACTGTGGGTCGCGGGCCCCTCTCGCCCCCATCCCTGGCCTCACCCCACTCGCTCACAGCCTCGTTTGAGCCATTAGGGCCATGGCAGAAGACGCCCCATGTTTCAACCCACTGCTCCACTCGCCAAAACCCCCACCCGCCTCTTCCCTCTGCTACTCCATCCCTTCACCCCCTCTGCGTCTTATAGACAACCTGTCATGACACGTTGGCTGAGGGTTAACTGCACCACGCCACGGTGTTTAGGGTGTGTTGTGAAAAGCCCTCTCTGACAATGTCATGATTACATGTCTGTCCATCAGCCAGCGCGGTAGCAGCTCCACAACTCTACGAAGACACACCGGGAAATTGAAGGGGTTAGCTGCATTTGCATGAGTGATTGAACTGAAGTGATTCATCAGGAAACTCAGTCTCACATTGATAAAGCTCAAGGCAGACGAATGAATAAGCGTCTGAGATGTCTTTGTGTTGTGCATTTTTGATGTATCTGTTTCAATTTCAATACTTCCCAGAGAATCTAATATTTGATCGTGTTATGCCATGCCCTTTTAACTGGCAAGGAAACAACATTTCTTGGCTGGTAGGACTGTTTTGTCTGGACTTTCTGCCTGCTTACCTACAGTGCAGAGGCAGACAAGTGTTGGGTTTCCCCATATCTGGTAAATAACACCTGTAGGAAATACAAGGATTACAACTGGTTTGAAACAGCCAAATTAGGCATTGTAATGCTCCAACAGTGTTGTAATCCTACAGGAAACCTGAACACTGCGCGTGTAGTGATACCATCGCTCAATGTTGAGTTTGAATTTAAAAAGGTATTTTGTTTAGATGGTCATTCGCTTAGTTCTTGTTCTCAACACCTGTGTTTTCATTCTCCGACAGCGAGAGCCAAACATAATCAATGTGGGTTGAGAATGTCTATACCACCCGTGCTTTCTGAGAAATATCAATGCTGTAGCTAGAATGTGATGAGTGTGTTTCATGAAACAAGGGGAGTGGTATAGGAGAGTGGTACAGGTTGACTTGGCTGAGGATTCACCCTTAGGGCAGATGTGCTAATGGGAGACGATGGGGTCTCTCTCTCTCGAACACACACACACCAGAGCTATGGTTATCAGGAGGGCCCAGATGTAATGAGATCGTGATCCAAAGTGATATAGGGTGGATATATGGGAGGCGTGTGTGAGGAATTCATAATTGTGTCCCAAGATTTGGCATGGTGAAATGGCTAGCGTAAACCCCATTCAGTCACTGGATATAAATTGGTATGATATACCGGTGTTACGTTGATATTAAAGCTAGACTCAGCGAGACGACGTTGCATGCACGAAGTAACAGTGTCAATTTCCGCAATAACTAAGAATGTTGAAGCGGAGCTCAACT
The DNA here is from genome assembly GCF_002910315.2 of Salvelinus sp. IW2-2015. Taxonomy (NCBI): domain Eukaryota; kingdom Metazoa; phylum Chordata; class Actinopteri; order Salmoniformes; family Salmonidae; genus Salvelinus; species Salvelinus sp. IW2-2015. The sequence continues at coordinate 9,756,729 of NC_036872.1, forward strand.
TCACAGCTGTTTTGGGCCCATAGGTACGTACTAGCAGCGTGAAGCACACCCATGCACAGAGACTGTGTGAGAGCAAAGTCTTGCATGGTGTTCCTCTAAACGGCATGGTCTACCTTTAATGTTATGCTTCTATCTTTACAGTTTACAGGTATTTACTTTGATCTCTTTTTAGACTGATGCCAAAGTAATGGTATTAAAAATGGGTAAGTTCAGGGAGAAGATTTTTTACAGGATATGACATTACTACAGTAACAAGCACACATACACGGCGGAACAGAGATTTGGGTAGCAGCTTTATTTTTGTGCCAGTCTCTCAGCATGTGTCAGAGACGGGGGGTGTGCTTTGCAACAAATGCTTTACATTAGAGTGGGCTTGGCTGCATTGGTCACAGTGACCCCGCTATTCATGCCAATTCATAACATGGCTGCTCTGGTTCTATGTCCCCATGGCTGTCCCTATCTGAAACTGCCTAGGTCCTGTGTCACCTCCCTGACCTGTCATCCCTGTGACTACCGGTTATATTATCATTCAGCCATCACAATGAGAGATATGGTCATCAAAAGACAGATGGTATTCGATCGGTGTGAGGCATTGGCTGAGTATTTGTGTTGCTTTCCCAGTAGATGCCTCTCGCCAGTCCAATGAACCGTTAGTGCACAAAAAGCAGGCACCACAATCTAAGTTGCTTCAGCTGGTGTATGTTTGAAGCCCACTAAAAAGTGATTCGATAAGGTGCGTGTTATTTTTAAGAACTTTACACATAACAGAAACAAGTAATAACAGCAGGTAGTTGAAAAACTAGCAGCAGTAGTCTATGTAACATAAAAAATAAGTATTTTTCCCCCTCCAGAATCCATAAAAAATACCTGAATCCATAAAAAAAAAAAATTCATCCAATCCTTGATAACTTGCCACCATGCATTATGTAAGGCTATAGTTTCCTAATTGCGCTAACTAACCTAGACTAGATGACGCTGTGTAATGGTTTAAGCTAGCTATCTCTAATCAAAATCGTACTCGAGCTAGCAAATGTTGTACTATACAGCTCACTAGGCTCTTCTGCATGTCTTACAGAGGTAGTAGGGATTCGTAAACGTCGCCACAGAACTAGTGCAATGGCAAACTGATAAGACATATAGAACCTTCCTCGCTGGCTCATCCCTGGCTAAGTATTACTGCTGGCTTAAGTTTTATTGCTGGCTTGGCATATATGAAAATGGCTCAGATGGTATGTCCTCCAAAAAATCTGGAAAAACCTGGAAAAATCTCCAACCCCACACCCACCTTGTTAAACGACTCAACTGATCATCGACACCTTGAATAGCTTGATCAGACATGTTAGCACTGGGCAATTAAAAACTGCATGCACACTGTATTACTCTCAAAGAAAGGGGGTTGGGGACCACTGAGTGAGAGGGATTGTGTTGGCAAAGATCATTGCTGGTTTGGAKGKGGGGRKGGGGGGGGTGCTAAAGCAGGTACATAAGGGATGGTTGAGCTGTTGGGGAAGAGCTGATCACTTGGGCTGTTCTTTGAGCTGTTCCCTGAGGGCCCCGGTATCCGTGGCCCTCCAGACGTGGAGGGCTGTACCGGCCGAGAGAACCAGGAAGAGGAGGAAGGCGGTGGGGTAACCCACCCAGTCCACCAGACCACCCGCCAGGGCACTGAACATCAGCTTCCCCAGTACCTCCAGAGTGGACAAGAAACTGTAGTGGGTGGCCTGTAGGGAGAAGAGGAGAGGGGAGAGAGGAGAGGGTTAAGTAGGGGCGAGGGCAGAGAGAGAAAAAATAACTGGACTCGGGTGACATTTCTGTCTTGGGTATGTGGTCATCTACTTGTCTTTTAACTGGATTTCACAACAAAAATCAGTGGGGAGACAAACTCCCACAAAAAAGGAGGAGGGACAGGAGGCAGAGAAAAGGAAGGAAATACTACAGAAGAAGAAAGGAACCAAAAGAAGAATTGAAGAGGGAGCCGGAATGATAAAGCTTGAGATTTTTGTCTCCAATGTGTGGATGGAGGCCAGCTGGTGAGGGGTATCTGGGTCCAGGCCTGCAGGCTCTTAGAGGGAGAGAGGAGAGGAGAAAGAGAGAGAAAGAGCAAGAGAGCGAGACCAGACCAACACAGATTACCTAACATCCCAGACTCTACCTCTCAGGCCCACAGCAAGACAACATAACTAACGCAGATTCGTGGGTCTCCACCCTCTACCGACACCTACACGCGGCGCAACCCTATTCCATACACTCATGTGTTTACGCCAACAGACATACAGACTTCAAGTGTGCCAATGTTGGTATTTGGAACCATTAATATTAGTATTTTCAAAAAGCGTAAAAAATGAATTTTAACCACTTTAAAATTGGACATACAGCAACAATTGCAAAGCTTACTACATTAAATGACACATTTTAAAAGCCCATTTCATAGAGAATGTCACAAACTGGACTATCTTTAGCAATTTACTTGGAAGAGATGGTGATTGGGTCTAAATAGCTGTATGGTATTTGGTAGTCTAGCGGTTAAGAGCGTTGGGCCAGTAACCAAAAGGTCGATGGTTCGAATCCCCAGCCGACTAGGTGAAAAATCTGTTGATCTGCCCTTGAGCAAGGCACTTAACCCTAATTACTCCTGTAAGTCACTCTGGATAATAATGTGTACTACAATGTAAATTCTGTGTAAATTCTCCCAAAAGTCAGACTCTTTTCGCAATTTTCTACAGATACATCTGCATTCACCACATTTAGTGTGGTTATCCTTAGATATATTCTCCGGAATTGTTGATATGTTGTCAATTTTCTATTCTCGATAACATTTTCTTTGGAAAAATGCACTTCAGCATTAAACAGATCGAAAGATTAAAAAAGTATTTATGGACAGGTCCGGTCCTGGAGTGTCTTAACAGAATGAAACAAAAATATTTAGGCATACTTCATCCAGTGTACAGAAAAAAGAATTTGAGCGAAATACAAATAGGTGCATATTTAAATGAGACATGGCCTCATTTGCATATCTGTAAAAAATATTTCAGAAAAAAATGGTAATACAAAAAATTATTGGTGTTTCTACATTCAACTGGTAAAAGTTGATTGTGATATCATTAAGGGTAAACAAGTACCCTACGAGTGTGGTGCCTGGCCTTAACCCACCTCCGCAAATGAAACTATGTAAACTACTAACCACTTAACAAAATTGATTTATTTCAGCACAAAACACTAAAGCATCCGCTGTGGCATGCATAGTTATCAGTACAGTGCTGGCTACGCCTAAATCCACATGATCAAAGTGAAAGGAACCTAACTCAATAAGAGGCGTAGGTTGCCGTGGAAATCATTGTTGAATGATTACGGTGAGCAGATGACTTAGATTATTAAAACTTTGTGCGGTGAAAAGGCCTTCGTTCGTTGTGCCTTTGACGCCGTGTAATATAGCTCCTGTGTGGCTATGAGTAACTTAACCAGTTACCTGACTCGGACAAATGTCACTGGTGGCAAAATGGGCAAGCTGTAAAGGAGACATTTCCCAGGCATCTTTGCTGGGTCTCAGTAGAGTCCAGTGCTGGGTTGAACCGGGTTCACACAGCCGGAGCGCCTGTAGACCCGAGTTAAGTGAAGTGCTTTTATTCGAGCGAACTTGTTTAAGGGATTCCGTTTCTCTCTCCTGGGCCCTCGACAAGCACTCATGGTATCAGCTTTCTGTCACTGGATATGACCTTAAAATAACAGGCAGCTATATGTGTCATGAGAACATTTCAAATTAACCCCGGAGGTTATCGTCTGTCTTTATCATCAAGGATTTGTGATGAGCTTTGTTTCATTAGGTTTTTCTTCCTTAATTGCCCAGACACAGCCTTGTATCCTCCTTGGTGTAGCTTTCCTTGTCGTCGACTCCTTGGTAGAACCGAGGCAACTCATCACCTTCAGAATTGATTGAGTGATGTTTGAGAGGCTGCAAACGGATCACCTCCAGGCAGCGATGGCCCAGTTTGAGTGGGACAAAAAAAGTTATGTCAAAGAAGAGGGGGAGAGAGAGAGAGATGAAAAAGGAGAGAATGAGAAAGAGAGAAAAAGGGAGAGAAAAAGAAAAGGGCTTGTCAGTCCCAGATGACGGGTGGGTGTTGTTGCTTTGAGAAGGGCTACCAGTCCTGCCTGTTGACACCACAGGATATGACCTAACTCCATAGAATGAGCACTTTAAAAAGAGAACAGTTGGGAAAGCAGAGAGGGAACAGAACAGAGCAGGTTAGCCTGGTCTCTTTGTTGTGTTTGTTCACAGCCAGGAGTTTCTGTTTCGTTGGCTTACATAACAGACCACCCCTGTGGCCGCGACGGGGTCCGGAGAATCACGTCTTCTTAGGTAGAAGCCTCTCCTCCAAGCTGAGGTAAATGGCTGAGAGCTACACTGTGTAAATGTGTGCATGACCTTCAAAATGTGGGGCACCAACAAAAATGTAAACAATGGAGCAAATGCATCCCTATGACATTTTCACATTCCATGAGAGCATCTTTAAGTATTAAAACATGTTTTCAAGCTGAATATAATTTGTTTCTCACACCTAGGACCTGATTTGGCCATGGGAAATGATGTTCTAGGTGTTACTTTTCTTTACATCTGAACGGTGTAGCCGGGAACAAACGCGTTACATTCATTTCTGGAACTAGGTATCTTTTATGTATTTTCTTAAGATTCCACCTACGCCTCTGTGAAAATGTCGCCTTTCATCTAACCAGCTTCGGCAAGGATTAAATCATGAATATTCTATTGTTGTCCAACACCAAACTTGTCCTTGTCGTTATGAAAAAGTATAAACACAAAAACGACAGTCTAAGTCTGCATGACATCGCAGCAGCCTGGTCCAAATAGCATAGCTACCTGCTCCATCTTTGCACCCCACAAAAAAACCTTCAGTTTAAAAATGTCAATCTACCAAGCAAGGCAACTAAAAATAGGCAGAGCAAACCTGTTTTGGTGATTTCTGGTACACTATATGACCAAAAGCATGCAGACACCTGCTTGTCGAACATCTCATTCCAAAATCATGGGCATTAATATGGAGTTGGTCCCCCCTTTGCTGCTATAACTGCCTCCACTCTTCTGGGAAGGCATTCTACTAGATGTTGAAACACTGCTGCGGGGACTTGCTTCTATTCAGCCACAAAAACATTATGCCTGGTTCGCAGTCGGCGTTCCAATTCATCCGAAAGGTGTTCGATGGGGTGGAGGTCAGGGCTCTGTGCAGGCCAGTCAAGTTCTTCCACACCAACCTCGACCAACCATTTCTGTATGAACCTTGCACATGGGAGTATTGTCATGCTGAAACAAGAAAGGGCCTTCCCCAAACTGTTGCCACAAAGTTGGAAGCACAGAATCTTATAGAATGTCATTGTATGCTGTAGCGTTAAGATTTCCCTTCACTGGAACCAAGGGGCCTAGCCCGAACCATGAAAAGCAGTCCCAGAGCATTATTCCTCCTCCACCAAACTTTACAGTTGGCACTATGCATTGGGGCAGATCGTGTTCTGTGGCATCCGCCAAACCCAGATTAGTCCGTCAGACTGCCAGATGGTGAAGCGTGATTCATCACTCAAGAGAACGCGTTTCCACTGCTCCAGAGTCCAATGGCGGCGAGCTTTACACCACTCCAACGTTGCTCGGCATTGCGCATGGTGATCTTAGGCTTGTTTGCTGCTGCTCGGCCATGGAAACCCATTTCATGAAGCTTCTGCTGAACAGTTCTTGCGCGGACGTTGCTTCTCGAGACAGTTTGGAACTCTGTAGTGAGTGTTGCAACCGAGGACAGACGATTGATACACTCCGCATTTTTCAGCACTCGGTGGTCCCGTTCTGTGAGCTTGTGTGGCATATCACTTGCTCCTAGATGTTTCCACTTCACAATAACAGCACTTACATTTGACCGGGGCAACTCTGGCAGGGCAGAAATTTGACAAACTGACCTGTTGGAAAGGTAGCATCCTATTACGGTGCCACATTGAAAGTCACTGTGCTCTTCAGTAAGGCCATTCTAATGCCAATGTTTGTCTATGGAGATTGCATGGCGGTGTGCTCAATTTTATACACCTGTCAGCAACGGGTGTGGCTGAAATAGCTGAATCCACTAATTTGAAGGGACGTCCACATACTTTTGTATATATAGTGTATTTCAAAAAAACATTTTTGGACTCATTCAGCAGTTTTGACCTCTACCTACAATACCATTGGAAATTGCTGTTGAAAGTAAAATTTATATTCCTAAAACTTCAGTTGAAAATGATGAAGTTGCTGCTTCCTGTTCATAAGACATATTGATAATATAAAAACAGTTTTAATGTGTCCAAATTAATAAGCTATTAATAAACAATGATGATTCCGTGAAGCTGCCATCAAGGAAAGGGGAACAAATCTCTTTTTCTTAGTTCAACAAACTTCAACAAATCAGGACCCGCCATAGGATATCACCAGTGACAACGGTTGGCTGCTATTTAAGTGAGAGTTTGACTGTCAAGTCCGCTTATTGGTGTGTGGCCAGCGACTTTTAAAGAGAGATCGTCCCAAACTACACGTACCATTTGTGAAAGAAAAGGAAAGAAAAGTCCTGCGACCCCCAGCGAATATGACAAAAATCAGCTTTACGAAACCCAAGATATTGGTCTGTTTTAAGCTACTGATCTTGTGTCATAGTGCTGACTATAAACTTTTATACTAACATTACCAATCTGAGGTAAAAAGGATGTGGTTAAGATGTCAGCTTGTGTAATGTAGTAACACATACTGTCCACATGGAAAGTAGCGTCATTTACATTAATTAGACATGGCAAAATATTTCAATATCTTAATTTAAGATGATCGTAAATGAAGCAAATTCAAATTTTTTCAATGATCAAATATTTCTCACTAGTTTAACCATTTAGAGAGAAAAGAAACAGTCACAACTAAACCAAGTGCTCTAGACTAGAGCAGCCATAGGATCTGTGCAGCAGCCAGAACTTTTAACGTCCCTACTACATTTTAAGCCATTTTCTATTTAGACAATGTTTTGGTTCGGATTAAATGGATTACATTGAGATTTTGTGCCACTGATCTACACACAATACCGGACAATGTCAAAGTGTTCACAAATATATTTAAAAAAAAAAGCTGAAATGTCTTGGGTCAAGAAGTATTCAAACCCTTTGTTATGGCAAGCCTAAATACATTCAGGAGAAAATTACATTGCATTCGGAAAGCATTCAGACCAGTTGACTTTTTCCACATTGTTACGTTACAGCCTTATTCTAAAATGGATGACATTTTTTTCCGCCCTTATGAATATACACACAATACTCCATAATGACAAAGCAAAAACGGGTTAAGACATTTTTGTAAATGTACAACTGAAATATCACATTTACCTAAATATTCAGACCCTTTACTCAGTACTTTGTTGAAGCACCTTTGGCAGTGATTAGTGCCTCGAGTCTTCTTGGGTATGACGCTACAAGCGTGGCACATCTGTATTTGGGGAGTTTCTCCCATTCTTCTCTGCAGATCCTCTCAAGCTCTGTCAGGTTGAATGGGGAGCGTCGCTGCACAGCTATTTTCAAGTCTCTCCAGAGATGTGTGATCGCGTTCAAGTCCAGGCTTTGGCTGGGCCACTCAAGAACATTCAGAGACTTGTCCCAAAGCCAATCCTGCATTGTCTTGGTTCGGTGTTTAGGGTTGTTGTCCTGTTGGAAGGTTAACCTTCGCCCCAGTATGAGATCCTGAGCGCTCTGGAGCAGGTTTTCCTAGATCTGTGCCATGACACAATCCTGTCTCAGAGAATTCCTTCGACCTCATGGCTTGGTTTTTGCTCTGGCATGCACTGTCAACTGTGGGGCCTTATATAGGCAGGTAGGTGTCTTTCGAAATCATGTCCAATCAATTGAACTGACCACAGGTGAACTCCAAATCAAGTTGTAGAAACATCAATGATGTTCAATGGAAACAGTCTCAAAGCAAAGGGTCTGAATACTTTTTAAAATAAGGTATCTGTTTTACATTTTTTCTGAAGGCACTGTAGGCACTGGATTGACAGGTGTGTAGAGAGTGGCTCTTACCTGTACACTCTCCTCCGCTCTCTGTGTGCAGTGCATCATGGTCGTGAAGGTGAGCGTGGTGATGAGGCCGCCCAGGAAGTGCTGAACGCTCAAACTCAACACAGCCATAACTGAGGGGCACAAACACAGCCTGAGAAACAGCCTTGACACGTCTCAATATCAACACAATTGCACAATGTTGCGAGACATTACGGCACGTCCAGTTCTACATTAGTGCTATTTAAATCTCCCTTTTCGCTCAGAAATTCCTACTGGATGGATGGTGTGAGGAGAGCTCTGTGGCACAACGTGCATCAGAGGAGACTGATCTGTTGCTGAACAAAGGTAGAAGTGGGGGGTGGGGGGCGCGTCTCCTCGCATTCCCCCGATCAAGTCGTTCCCTCTCAGGAGAAGAGAGCAGAACACAGGCAACACAGAGCATCTCTCAGCTCCCACTGACGGTGAATTATTCACCGGAGATGTCGAGTTTTGCTGAATAAGACTTCTCCATTTCATAAGATTCAGAGAGCGAGACACTAACTCAGCTCATCAGAGTGAGAGAAGGGGGCACTCATGTAATATTAAGAATTTTGCGGCAAAACATTGTCACATTTTTTTATCTTTGACATCACAAGAGGGAGGCCTCCACTTCCAGAGGTTTCCAGAGTGAACAGCTCAACAAAGGTTCAAACAGGTCACACAGAGAGCTTCTGTTCTTCGTTCAGCTTTCCTTCATTTGCATGAGATTAAAACGGAGAGCAAAGAGGGGGGGGATCTGAGATTTGTAGATCTACAAAGATATTCTAGTGTATCCTAGCAGTGAATCCCTTTCATTCTTTTTTGACAACAATAATTATTTGAACCCTTGGCTGGGGAGCACGCATGGCTTATGGGCTAATGCAAAATACTGAATGGACTTTGGGACGGCAGGTTGCCTAGTGGTTAGAGCGTTGGGCCAGTAACCGAAAGGTTGATAGATCGAATCCCCGAACTGACAAGGTAAAAATCTGTTGTTCTGCCCCTGAACAAGGCAGTTATATCACTGTTCCCCGATAGTCCGGCATTGTAAATAAGAATTTGTTCTTAACTGACTTGCCTAGTTAAATAAAGGTTAAATAAAAAATATATATAAAAAAATTGAGTATCATATGTGCGTGTTTTATGTATAGACCTAAATGTGGATGGCCACACATGACACAACGTGTTATTTGTTTTGCCATGGGGACAGGGCATGTGGGGTTAGAGGATGCAACCTGGACGTCCATGAATCGGCATATGCCAACGTGAGTAGATTACCTTGTAAACAACGGTCGGACATTTTGGACGCAGTCCCGTATACCTCAGTGCCGCATTTGTGGACGCATGCTATGGGTATCCGGTAAAGTCCATCCCTTGCAGCTTTCATGTACAAAAGCGGATCGATCTGGGAGAGCTGTGCGTCTGTATATTCTGTGGGTCTAATATCTAATATGTATATTCTGTGGGTCTAATATTCATAGCTACCTGTATGAGTCAGTGAGGTTACATCGAGGTGCCTGCCTTCATTCATCAGTCCCACAGTCACCTGCTCCCACATCGTAAAAGGAAAAAAAGATATCGAGCTACGGATGGACAAATAGATGTGGCTAGAGGGGGACTGGGGACGTGCGTGTAAGTCGAGATCAGTGGCTAAGGAAAGGCTGGTTAGAGTCAATGATGTACTGTATGCCCATGGTTAGTGGGTGAACTGATGCCTATGCTGCCTAGTCAAGAGTGCGGTCGGGTCTTCTCTCACCTTTCATGAGTGGGGAGGGTTCCAGCACAGTCAGGAGGGAGCTCTGGAACACCATGCTGACCGTCCGCATTACAAACACCCGCCTCATCAGAGAGCCAATACTGTGGAGACACACAAAGACAAACAACCAGTCACACTCTTAGAAATAAAAAGGTTCCAAAAGGGTTATTTGGATGTCCTCAAAGGGGAAACCTTTTTGTTTCCTGGTAAAAAACATTTTTGGCTCCATGTGTGGAAAGGGTTGTACATGGAACCCAAAACGGTTCTACTTGGAACCAACAAGTGGTCTCCTATAGGGACAGCTGGAGAACCCTTTTAGGCACAAAATTGTGCTAAGAGTAGACAAATGCAATTTGACACACACACACACACACACACACACACACACACACACACACACACACAGATAAAAAATACTGTGGAGTATGTGCATGCTAACAAAAACAAACACGATATTTCCCCTCTACAGTAGCTCACACAAGTGAGTGCATGCACACACACGACGTGTTGCCAGACGCTAATCGATTCCCTGATAGTCTAAGAGCTTTGTCTCCCGGTGGGCATGGCTCATGTGGTAATCAATAACCTAAGGACCTCCCCAGCGTGGAAGTGAATTAATGACCATCAGGACACTCACCCTCTTAGAGCAGTGTGCGTTGTGTGTGTGTGTGTGTCACCTAGGGATTACCACTGTGGCAATCATTCTCCAAAAGGTCCCTGTCAATCAGACGAACCTGGCCCGTGTCACTGTCTGATATCTGAAATCTATACAACCCATCTGACATTGACCTTACCACAGCTTAGTTTGAACTCAGGCTAATGTGAGCATACAGTTGGGTTCATAAGCATTCACCCCCCTTGGATTCCTTCACATTTTATTGTGTTACAAAGTGGGATTAAAATGGATTTAATTGTCATTTTTTTGTCAACGATCTACAAAAATACAATGTAATTATCATGTCTTAAAAATGTATGTAAAATGAAACACTAATATACCTTCATTAGATAAGTATTCACACCCCTGCGTCAATACAAGTTAGAATCACCTTTGGCAGTGATTACGAGTCTTCTTGGGTAAGTCTCTAAGAACTATAAGAACTCTAAGAATATTAGCCTATTATTCTTTTCAAAATTCTTCAAGCTCTGTTAAGGTGTTGGGTGTCATGGCTAGAAAGTCACTTTCACGTCAAGCCATAGATCTTCAAGCAGATTTACGTCAAAACTGTAACTTTGCCACTCAGGAACATTCATTGTGTTATAGGTTATTGTCCTGCTGAAAGGTGTATTCCTCTACCAATGTCTGATTAAAAGCAGGTTTTCCTTGAGGATTTTGCCTGTGCTTAGCTCCATCTCGTTTATTTTTGTCCAGCATATCCATACCATGATGCAGCCACCACCATGCTTGAAAATAAGGAGGCGGTTACACAGTGATGTGTCACGTTTGGATTTGCCCCAAACATAATGCGTCACATTTATTCCTTTGCTGTGTTCTCCTGCCTTATAACTTTAGTTCCTTGTTGGATACACGATTCCTGTTTTGGAATATTTTTTATTCTGTATATTTATATTGTTATTTTCATGTAATTATTGTAAAGTAACTACAATGTTGTTGATCCAGGTCTCCCATCACAGCTATTGAACTCTGTTACGGTTTTAAAATCACCACTGGCCTCATAGCGACATCCCTGAGTAGTTTCCTTCCTGTCCTGCAGCTCAGTTCAGAAGGACGACTGTATCTTTGTTGTGTGTGGGTGGTTTAACACATAATCTACAGCATAATTATTAACTTGACCATGCTTAAAGAGCTATTCAAAGTCTGATTTGTTATTGTTACCCATCTACCAATCACTATCCTTCTTCATGAGGCTTTCGATATGCTCCCTGGTCTTTGTAGTTGAATCTGTGCTTGAAATTCAATACTTGACTGATGGACCTTACAGATGCTGTATGTATGGGGGACAGAGGAAGGGGTAGTCATTCAAAAATCATGTCAATCCCTGTTATTTCACACAAAGTGAGTCTATGTAACTTATGTGATTTGTTAGGCAAAATGTTACTCCTGAACTAGTTTAGGCTTGCCTAAACAAAGGGTGTGAATAATTATACTATATTTTAGTTATTTCATTTTTATTAATTTGTAAACGTTTGTAGAATATTCTTTTCACTTTGACATTATGGAGTATTTTGTGTAGATCAATGAAGGAAAAAAAAGCACAATTAAATAAATTTCTATACCACTTCGCAACAACAATTTTTTTTTTTAAGGGACGGATCTACAAACTATCCAAAAATGGTATATCAAAAAGAATCTGTCTCCTTCTGTCCATTCTATCAGTCTGTAAGCCTACAGGACCTACAGGGTCCTTCCAACCTGAAAACCAATCTGCTATCATTCACATGCTAAAGACATTCTTTCCCTTCGTTCATTATTCCCTCCCTTCTCAATGACACTCTTTGAAATCTGTCTCTCTGGGGAGTTGCCGTAGTGATGGGGCGAGAGAGGAGAACCTGCCTCGCTACTGACACCTCACACGGGCCGGGCTGCGATACCATATAGGCTCTCGGGTTGCCGATGGCGATCTGTGTGAGGCAGTCAGTCTCTGACCACTCAGGCGTTTCTGATGGGGCCCAGGATAAGCGTCCAAATGAGCTTTTAGAGCATTGAAACGGCCTGGTGGATAGGCTTTGTGTAATGTGTGTGTGTGTGTGTGTGTGTGTGTGTGTGTGTGTGTGTGTGTGTGTGTGTGTGTGTGTGTTGGGACATGGGGGGACAGGGATGGGAATCACTCTGTGGGAATCTGGACTGAGTGTACAGTGTCAGGTGAACGCACCTCCGTGTGTGAAAATGTGACAATTCTACCGGAGTCCTTTACAAGAAAGAAAGACAGAAAGAGGGAGAAAGACAGAAAGAGGAAGAAAGACAGAAAATAAAGAAGTACCCCCAAAAATATGACAGAACTTTTGTGAAAGAGATTTCAAACAAAAAGTGTTTGGACTTCTTATTTTACAGGTAGTGTGAGAGAACCTCAGGGCAAGCTGTGCAGACTTTTTAATACAAAGACAATATATTGCTATTCTCTTCATATAGAGCATATTTCAGATCGACGCTAATGGCAGTATTAAGCAATAAGGCCCGAGGAGGTGTGGTATAGGGCCAATATACCATGGCTAAGGGCTGTTTAGGCATGACGCAACGCGGACACTAATAACGTATTTAGAGCAATAAAACAAAATGTTTTGTCATACCCGTGGTATACGATCTGAAACACCATGGCCTTCAGCCAATCAAAATTCAGGGCTCAAACCACCCAGTTGATAATTATCATTAACCCATCTAGCTTTGTGATGGATGGACATGGTGCTGTGTGATCCACGCTAAAGCCTTGTGTGGGGAAATACATACGCAATGTTATTTATAGATTGCATTACATCTCATGTGCCGAGGGCGGAAGCTATAATGTGAAGCTATGGGCAGATGTGTGGTCTTATGCAATGCAGGATTAGTTCGGGTACTGTATGTGCTGTAATGGTAATTGCTGAAACTGTAAGGTTAAGTAGCAATTGAAAGGACAACTTAAAGCGCTACAGCTGAGGCACGGTAGTGATATTGTGTGTACAGTGATAACTGCTTAATGACTTCAGCCCGGCTTTGATGTGCAGGTGCTATATTTCAAAACGTACACCACATGGCCATACGTATGTGGACAACCCTTCAAATTAGTGGATTTGGCTATTTCTGACCTGCTAGAGATGCCCCGGTCAACTATAAGTGATGTTATTGTGAAGTGGAAATGTCTAGGAGCAGTAACAGCTCAGTTGCGAAGTGATAGGCCACACAAGCTTACAGAACAGGACCACAGAGTACTGAAGCGCGTAAAAATGGTCAGTCCTGGGTTGCAAACACTCACTCCCGAGTTTCAAACTGAGCTTCATGAAATTGGTTTCCATGGAAAAGCAGCCGCACAAAAGCCTAAGATCACCATGCACAATGCCAATTGTCGGCTGGAGTGGTGTAAAGCTTACCGCCATTGGACTTTGGAGCAGTGGAAACATGTTCACTGGAGTGATGAATCATACTTCACCATCATCTGGCAGTCCGACGGACGAATATAGGTTTGGCAGATGCCAGGAGAACGCTACCTGCCCCAATGCATAGTGACAACTGTAAGGTTTGGTGGAGGAGGAATATTGGTCTGGGTCTGTTTTTCATAGTTCGGGCTAAGCCCCTTAGTTTCAATGAAGGAAAATCTAAAAACTACAGCAAACAATGACATTCTAGACGATTCTGTGCAACAGTTTTGGGAAGGCCCTTTCTTGTTTCAGCATGATAATGCCCCCGTGCACAAATTGAGGTCCGTATAGAAATATTTTGTTGAGATCAGTGTGGAAGAACTCTGGCCTGCACAGAGCCCTGACCTCAACCCCATCGAACACCTTTGGGATGAAATGGAACACCGACTGCGACCCAAGACTGAGCTCGCAACATCAGTGCCCGACCTCACTAATGCTGTTGCTGCTGAATGGAAACAAGTCCCAGCAGCAATGTTCCAACATCTAGTAGAAAGCCTTCCCAGAAGAGCGGAGTCTGTTATAGCAGCAAAGGGGGGGACCAACTCCATATTAATGCCCATGATGTTGGAATGAGATGTTCGACAAGCAGGTGTCCACATACTTTTGTAGTATACAGAACAAGTCAAAAGTCTGGACACACCTACTCATTCAAGGGTTTTTCTTTATGTTTGACTAATTTCTACATTGTAGAATAATAGTGAAGACATCACAACGATGAAATAACACATATGGAATCATGTAGTAACAAAACAAAGTGTTAAACATTTCAAAATATATCTTATTTTTTTAAATTTTTGCCTTGACAGCTTTGCACACTCTAAGCATTCTCTCAACCAGCTTCACCTGGAATGCTTCTCCAAGAGTCTTGAAGGAGCTCCCACATATGCTGAGCACTTGTTGGCTGCTTTTCCTTCACTCCGCGGTCCAACTCATCCCAAACCATCTCAGTTGGGATGAGGTCAGGTGATTGTGGAGGCCAGGTCATCTGATGCAGCACTCCATCACTCTCCTTCTTGGTCATATAGCTCTTACACAGCCTGGAGGTGTGTTGGGTCATTGTCCTCTTGAAAAACAAATGATAGTCCCACTAAGAGCAAACCAGATGGGGTGGCGTATCGCTGCAGAATGCTGTGGTAGCCATGCTGGTTAAGTGTGCCTTGAATACTAAATAAATCACTGACAGTGTCACCAGCAAAGCACCTCTCCTCCATGCTTCACGGTGGGAACCACACATCTACTCTACGTCTCACAAAGACACGGTTGGAAAAAAAAATCTCAAACTTGGACTTTCCACCGATCTAATGTCCATTGCTTGTGTTTCTTGGCCTAAGCAAGTCACTTATTCTTTTGGGTGTCCTTTAGTAGTGGTTTCTTTGCAGCAATTTGACCATGAAGGCCTGATTCATGCAGTCTTCTCTGAATAGTTGATGTTGAGATGTGTCTGTTACTTGAACTCTGTGAAGCATTTATTTGGGCTGCAATTTCTGAGGTGCAGTTAACTCAAGGCAAATGGTGGCTACTTTGAAGAATATCAAATATATTTTGATTTATTTCATAGTTTTGATATCTTCACTATTATTCTACAATGTAGATAATAGTAAAAATAAACAAAAATCCTTGAATGAGTAGGTGTGTCCAAACTTGTGACTGAACTTCAGGCTATTGGTAGAAGAAAAGATGAGTTAAACTTACACTATGAGTGACATTTTGCACAGAAAAAAAAAATCTGAGTTGTAGGCTATTGTTTGTGATCTTTGATCTCTTAAAAAAAAAAAAAGACAATTTCTATTGACCTAAACAGAAGTTGTTGATTATTGGTGGATGGTTTTGCATTATCAGCTGTAGAAGTTACAGGGCCTAGTGTTTCTGTTGGGGCCCGTCTCCTTGCCTCTCTAAGAAATATTGGAGGCTACACAGCATCTCCCCATGCTGCCATCATACCACACATTTCACACTGGGGGGGCCACACACAGAGACAGAGAGACAGATAGAGAAAGAGAGCGAGAGAGAGGCGCTACACACAGCTCTGAGGGCTGTGTTCACTTCCATTAAAACACACATACGCAAATGCACGCACGCATACACACATATACACCACAGTGTGTGGAGTGGAGGTGATGTGATATCTGTGCCACAGAAAGGGATGCTTCTGAGACATGTGAAGCTGAAATGGGCACTGTAGATAAACAGATTATTTTAAAACAGCTAGTGAGTATTTCAAATTAGTTACAAAACAAGTTATGGAAGCATTTGAGTTAGGGAAAACTGAAATCAGAATGTTGCCCCTGAACGCTACCAGGGGCGTGTTGCCCCTGAACGCTACCAGCGGCGTGTTGCCGCTGAACGCTACCAGGGGCGTGTTGCCGCTGAACGCTACCAGGGGCGTGTTGCCGCTGAACGCTACCAGGGGCGTGTTGCCGCTGAACGCTACCTGAACTGAGAGAGCAGCAGGCCGCCGAGGGAGGAGCCACAGATGGAGAAGCCCATGGCGATCACGCCGTTCCAGAACCCCAGCTCGCGTGCTGTCATGTGATTGTCCAACAGGAAAAGAGGGAACATGGTCACCGCTCCCTGCTCACCTATGGGTGGAGAGAGAGAGAGAGAGAGAGAGAGAGGGGACAACAGTTAGAGTTACGGTTAGGAGGAGTTAGGCTTAGACACTTTACGCAAATCAGTTCATCTGTAATTCTATCTACAACACAGTCCCACGTGAACTACGATGGATTAGCCATTGTAGGGGGAAAAAAACACACAAAAACATCTACAATCCACCTTCCTGTGACAGAGCTATTCAAACGATAAAAGGAGGAAGAAGACAATAGTGTATTCCTTCCATGTGAATGTAAGACAACTCCAATGTTCTTAAACACGGTGACAGTGCACAAAGTAGTTCAACTGCTTAATAGACTGACTGGACACTGTTATAGTAGTGCTGACATCTTTTCTAAACGAAACAGCACACACTATTCCTAGATAGTGTCAATAATAGATGTTCAACCGGAAAAATTATATCCTCTGCCATTTTTATAAAGGGGGGGGGGGGGGGGGGGGGGCGACAGAAAAACGCAAAACTTCCTCACACAACAAGTCTCAGTCACAGAGCTCTCGGTTGAAATAAAAGTTTTGTCAGGCAGACAATTGTCTTTCTGTCGCTGTGTGGCGTCAAAGACGGGATAACGTACTGCCGAGCGACAGTGTAAAATATTCAGCGCCACCGCCATTATTAATGGAGAGTGACTTCACAGAGACAGGAAGACTGAGCGCTGAGTGACAGCTCAGAGACTACTGTCAAAGAGACGACGACACACAGCCACAACTTGGCCAGGAGAAAAACAAAAATAGACGGGGGAGAGAGAGAGAGAGAAAGCCCTTCACATGAAATGGAGAAGGAAATCAAAGAGTTCAGAGAAGATGGTGAAAACCCCCCCGGCGCGCGGGAACACTGCGACAATGCACGCGTAAACGTTCTGACAACGCTGTGTGACAGCCCAGCTAAGTGTGTGGCAGGAGAATGAGTGGGATAAACAGAGGTTGCGGTGATGACATATTCATCACATTCAGCAGCTACATCTCCTATGTCTGTCTCTACAAGGCAGATCTAACATACAAGCTATTCATCTACATCTCTATTGTCTGTTCCACAAGGCAGATCTTAACATCAACAGCTATTCATCTACATCTCCTATGTCTGGTCTCCACAAGGCAGATCTAACATCAACAGCTATTCATCTACCTCTCCTAATGTCTGTCTCTACAAGGCAGATCTAACATCAACAGCTATTCAGCTACATCTCCTATGTCTGTCTCCCACAAAGGCAGATATAACAATCAACAGCTATTCATCTACATCTCCTTGTCTGTCTCTACAAGGCAGATCTAACATCAACAGCTATTCATCTACATCTCATAATGTCTGTCTCCACAAGGCAGATATAACATCTACATCTCCTATGTCTGTCTCCACAAGGCAGATCTAACATCAACAGCTATTCATCTACATCTCATATGTCTGTCTCCAAAGGCAGATCTAACATCAACAGCTATTTCATCTACTCACTATTCCCACCATCATCAGTTTTAAAACCTGGGAAACGTTTTAACATCCAACGGTGTAGTTAGTTTGACCATTACGGCAAGACTTTACTTAAATGGGCAATCTGTGATTGCCACATCCCATTTTTGACTTGTAAATTTATTGATATACACCCATTGATTCCTGAAGAATATAACTTATAACTCATGGACTTAGTTCAATTGTCTAAAATATAATATAAGCTTGATTGACTTCTTGGTTTTGTAAGCAATGTAGATTTTAAACACTGTATAGCCTCAAAATATGGTTATCAATATAAATGTGGAGCTCATGGATGGTCAGTCCTTGTAATTATATACATTTAAGAGTGGCTACATTTCTCCAACCCCATCGCTCATCTATTTAATAACAAAACACTGACGGGGTAGGACGCTTTGCTGTTCATGGAACTGCAGATTGCCCTTGAATAGCCTGCAGGAATAATGGTTTAAAAACACAATATAAGCACTATAAGCCCTTATAATGTGTAATAAACCACAAACCACAGACTACTGTTGCGGTTCATGCTTCCTACACCAAGTTCTTGATTCTTTACCGGTGATTCGGTCTTCAGTGTTCAGTGCTGAAAATCCATGCAGACAAACACAACAAGGCTGATTATTCATTTTTATAAATACTCTCAAAGCAACAATTGTCATTTTCAGAGGGGATTTCATTAGGCATCCACAAAGAAGAAACTAGTTGAGAGGGGGGGTAAGGGAGTAAGATAGTGACAGAGGGGGAGAGACAAAGAGAGAGAGGGGGTGAAACAGAGACAAAGAGAGGGGGTGAAACAGAGAGAGAGGGGTGAAACAGAGAGAGAGGGGGTGAAACAGAGAGAGAGACAGAGAAAGGGAGAGACAGGAGGAGACACAGAGAGGGAGACACAGAGACAGAGAGAGAGGGAGAAACACACAGAGACAGAGGAAGAAAGACAGAGGGGGAAAAGGTGGAGAGAAAAAGAGAGGAGTAAGGTAGAAAGACAGAGACAAAAATAATGGATTAAGAGAAAGCCAGAGAGAGGGGTAAGGGAGAGAGAGTGAGAGAGAGAAAGGGGGGTAAGGGAGAAACAGAGAGAAGGGGTAAGGGAGAGAGACAGACATGGTTTGGGAAAGGGAGAAATAAAGAGGGGAAGGGATGAGGAAAGAGAAGAAAAACATTCAAGTGTGAGAGGGTGAGGAATTTGGTGCAGGGGGGCGGGCAGAGGAGGGCTGACAGGTTGCTGATGGAAAATGAGAGGTGTTTGTGTGTGTACGAGAGAGAGAGCGAGAGAGCGAGCAGGGGGATCAGCATGAGAGGGGAGGAGGGTTGAAGGGTCAATGAGGACACAGAAGGATCACAGAGTGGTCACATGAAGCTCAGACAGAAGAGGCCAGGATCAGAGGGGATCACAGACACTTGGGAGAAAACAACAAGCCACAACCCACCCTGGGGACACGATACAGAGAGAACCAGTAAAACACAAATCTACAGTACATAAACCATCCATAGAGAATAGAGACCCCACACACTCACATGACCAGCTCTACTGACTAACTAACAGCTATCCCTACAGGTCTGCAGGGTGTCACAGAGTTTGTTGACCACCTAAAGGACTAGGGTGAAGCATGGGAAAAATACTGTGTGTGTGGCTATTGATCAAGCGTAAAAGCAAGGCAACTTGAACCCCAACCCCCAGAAGGGTCACTTTGCTAAAATGCTCTTATGTTACCAACTACGTTTTACTCCCATAACCACATGAACTATAACCAATGTTCCCTCTCATTTTTTTCAGCACGGGGCAAATTTCAGGTCTGCTGAAAGCAAACTTCAAGTTCATGAAAATGTTGTGCATTTACTGTGAACACTGAGACTGTACCCGCTTTAAGTTAAAGTTTTAACAGTGGCCAAGTAGGCTATTTGATCATAACGTAGGCCGACCAGATGCCAACCATAAAAAACAATGGAGAAAATGCATCCCATAACATTTTAACCTGGAAATAGCTGTTCTATCATTCAATTCTGATTAAAGATGTTTTTCTAATTTCTCTCCCTCACGAGGAGGAAGTATGATGAAAGTTAACAGAAGTAAAAGGTAAACCTACTAATGAGTTGTATTTTTACTGATATCAAGTTTGTTTATGAAGTGATTAAAACGTAATAATTCTTATTTAAACAAATCAGTAACGGAATTACTGCAATTGAATTGGCTACAATGAGACAGAGTAGTCACAAACCACAGTTGGGTCGCATGCTACAGTCCTCCCTTCTACTGGCATACTGTTATGTTCAGCTCATTACTGCTTTCTTTTCGCTTTTTGTCATCTGGTGGTCAAAGCATGTCACCTCTCCCGGCTCTTACTGATACCATGACACCTACCACCATCCTCTTTCCATTTCCTGTAACAAGCATCCTCACCCACTGAGTAGCGACTGACACGGACGGCCATGGACGTTGAAAAGTAGTTGTAATTTGGTCAGTCCACCCTGGGGGGGGGGGGGGGGGACCAAATCTGAACCAATCATAGACGTCCATGTTTCACAAGTTTGGACTGCACAGTAATGTACAGTATTATACCACGGGTGGTTCTAATCCCGAATGCCGAAGGGTTAAAACCGCATTCCAGCCAGTGTCTATTCCACAAGTTAATACCAGCTAAATCTATGACATTAAAAAGCCTATTTACTCTGTTCCATCTGACTGCGCAATCCACTGTCTCATCAGGCCAGCCAGGCACTTTATAAAATTGGTCTCCACTATAAAAAAGCATCTAGACATTACCTCATTTCTTTTAGACAAACATTTGGTTTTCAACAGCGGAGATTTGTATAAACGTTTCTGTCGGTCTGTCCGACGTTTGCAACATGGTTTAAAAATTCTAATTCGATCTCCAGGTGTCCCATAGTAATGAA
Organism: Salvelinus sp. IW2-2015; assembly: GCF_002910315.2. Lineage (NCBI taxonomy): Eukaryota > Metazoa > Chordata > Actinopteri > Salmoniformes > Salmonidae > Salvelinus > Salvelinus sp. IW2-2015. The sequence goes on from NC_036872.1 coordinate 9,777,593, forward strand.
TGTTTCGGGAGTCGGGATGAGACAGACAGGCAGCTTTTCTCAGTCAGTCGAAATCATGAATCAGCATAATGTTTATGGATATGTCAATTGAAAAAAAAGGTCAAACGAAACCAAGCGCAGGTAGTTTGCAGTCTTTCCAGCTTCCATTTGAAGCGATTGTGTTAGTTGTGTTGTTGGCTAGCTCCTCTGAACAACAGTGTCCTGACGAGAGAACATATTTTCTATGCCAAGCGAAATTGTGCCTAACTAGCTCATTATTATGGATGTATCCAAATAAATGTCACTAGAAAACATCTTAAACAAATGCTACTGTTGTTATTCTGTCTGCACTGTTTGACGTGACTGTAAGTTAGCCGTAGTTGGCTAGCTAGCAAGCAAGGGATAAGAACGTTACCAGCCAGTACGGCAATGGAACATTTAGAACGAACAACTGGGCCGCGTCCATAGATACAGAACAAAAAGACAATGACAGGGTCGCGTCTGTGGCAACCAGACAAACAACCAGCCGGCTTAGGAAGCAACCCTAGATGTGACGGGACTATACCTTGTGGAAGGATGAAATAGTATGAATAAATATCAAATAAGCGTTAAATAAATTGTCAAATCATTATTTGAATATGTTGGTAACCCGTTGTATAAAAGTGATAATACCCTCCAAGCCGGTGTTTGGAGGAGATATTGGCAAGGTTTGCCGAACCGAGACAACACCATTGCCAATATATCCTCCAAACACCAGCTTCTCGGGCATTATCAATTAAGTAGAGCACAGTACATAAAAGTACAGTACTGTACAGTAGAAATCAGTACTGTACAGTAAGGCACACTAGAGTATTCAACATAATGTAGGGAAGGGAGTTTGAAATAATTTCACTATTAGAATAGTATCATGAATTTTTGTTGGATATTCGAAATGCATGTAGTTTGAAACGTATGTTTTTAACCTATTGACCTAAGCACTGCTGCGCGAGGGCTAGAGGCTGGCACACTATTGCTGTAGCTACGGAGGGGCGGTGTGTGTGAGATGGGAGTGAGCAGACGGAGAGAGAGCGAGAGACGCACGCCAAGGTAACTTGGCTACAGCCAAGACGAGCTAACTTTTAGCAGCCACGATGTTGTTTATCATCCCAGTGCCCGTCTTGACTGGAGTAGCCTAAAGAAGCTAATTGAGGCCCCATTCAGATAAAACAGTAATTTTATTCAATCTTGTATTGCATTAGTGAACTCTCACTCCACTTCCTACACATTGAGCCCCTTTGTCCCTTTGATTGGCCAACAGAAACAACCATCTACACACGTCCACAGGTGGGCTACTGATTAAAAAAATAATAATAATAATAATACACGTCATAAAAACAACATTGAAAAGTTTTATTAAATTAAATCATTTGAAATATCATGGTATATCCTTGTGTGTAACAATGTCACATGGATGTTTTAATTTAGAAAAAGCCCTTTCAGTGTTAAAAATAGGCCTAAATAGTTTTTTCTTGCAAAAATGAACTCATAAGAATTGGAACACAAACGCTAGTTCGGAAATTTGACTAACTGTGCCCATCCCGCAGTATAATGTACTGTATTTTACTGTAAAGAACATATCTACTTTACTGTACTCTACTGAACTCCACTGCGATGTCCAAACTTGTGAAACACAGACGTCTATGATTGTTTCAGATTTGATCTGGTCCGGACCAACCAAATGTGGTCTTGTATGGGGGCAGAGCTCATTACAATAATAGCCAGTGAGTATAATAATACTCAAATATGCAAAATAAGGATATTGCCGATTTCTACCTTTGTGTACCTATTCAGGATACATCACCATGAAGAGAATGACATTCATAATTATGCATTTCTATAAAAGTACAGATCAGAGACCCATGATGTAATTCCGTTACCGGATGTAAATCCACTTCACCTACCGTAGATCAATAACCAAAACAAAAAAATATCAAATTTGAGGTGTCATAGCTGACACCCCATTCTTTCTGCAGGCATCTTTGAATCTCAATTCAGAGCAGATATTTAACAGTTTTCTGGAAACGTGGTCACAAACTGAGGGAGACATTACCGTAATTATGTAATCAAACATTGCATCTGCAAAGTTCTTACAGTAAATGTGTTTTTGTGAAATTTGTGTAAATTGTTCAACGTAATCTTTGTGCATAGAGTTATATGGTTTGTTCAACTTTGAAATCAATGGTTTTTGTTAGGCAGCCCTACTAGTGTACTGTCCAATGATGTAACGTACCGGTCAAAGCTTTTTTCAAACTATTTTCTACATTGTAGAATTATAATGAACACATTAAAGCTATGAAATAACACACATGGAATCATGCAGTAACCAAAAAAGTGTTAAACAAATCAAAATATATTTTATATTTGAGATTCTTCAAAGTATCCACCCTTTGCCTTGATGATAGCTTTGCACACTCTTGGCATTCTCTCAACCAGCTTCATGAGGTAGTCACCTGGAATGCATTTCAATTAACAGGTGTGCCTTGTTAAAAGTCCATTTGTGGAATTTCTTTCCTTCTTAATGTGTTTGAGCCAATCAGTTGTGTTGTGATAAGGTAGGGGTGGAATACAGAAGTTAGCCTTATTTGGTAAAAGACCAAGTCCATATTATGGCAAGAACAGCTCAAATAAGCAAAGGGAAAGGACAGTCCATCATTACTTTAAGACATGAAGGTCAGTCAATGAGGAACATTTCAAGAACTTTCTTCAGGTGCAGTTGCAAAAATCATCAAGCGTTATGATGAAACTGGCTCTCATGAGGACCGCCACAAGAAAGCAAGACCCAGAGCTACCTCTGCTGCAGAGGATAAGTTCATTAGAGTTAAATGCACCTAAGAAATTGCAGCCCAAATAAATCCTTCACAGAGTTCAAGTAACAGACACATCTCAACATCAACTGTTCAGAGGAGACTGTGTGAATCAGGCCTTCGCGGTCTAATTGCTGCAAAGAAACCACTACTAAAGGACACCAATAAGAAGAAGAGACTTGCTTGGGCCAAGAAACACGAGCAATGGACATTAGACTGGTGGAAATCTGTCCTTGGTCTGATGAGACCAAATTTGTGATTTTTGGTTCCAACCGCCATGTCTTTGTGAGACGCAGAGTAGGTGAACGGATTATCTCCAAGTGTGGTTCACACAGTGAAGCATGGAAGAGGTGGTGTGGGGGTGCTTTGCTCGTGACACTGTCTGTGATTTATTTAGAATTAAAGGCACACTGAACGAGCATGGCTACCGCAGCATTCTGCAGCGATACGCCATCCAATCTGGTTTGCGCTTAGTGGGACTATAATTTATTTTTCAACAGGACAATGACCCAACACACCTTCAGGCTGTGTAAGGGCTATTTGACCAAGGATAATGATGGAGTGCTGCATCAGATGACCTGGCCTCCACAATTGGTTACTACATGATTCCATATGTGTTATTTCATAGTTTTTATGTATTCACTATTATTCTACAATGTAGAAAATAGTAAAAATAAAGAAAAACCATTGAATGAGTAGGTGTGTCCAAACTTTTGACTAGTACTGTAAATATATGGGTTGACAAAGCAAGCAAACACTGACAAGGCAATCCAGGGGAGCAGTGTTATGTACAACCAAACATGGCCACTGGTGGGTTTGCTTTACAAATAAAACCTCTGGGGGAACCCCACCCACAGTATTGGAAAAGTCATGTTATACCATCCTAATACTGTCCTCTCTCTTTAGGCCTCTATCCACCCCTTCTTTTTGCCTTTATCCACCCCTTTCTATGTATCTCTCTGGGCACCATGTGGTGGTTCTTCATTAATTCATCGCCCCCTTCAGCCTCCCTGCAGTCCTCTTTCTCTCTGGAAATTAAACCCCACACCCTGCACTACTCTCTCCCCCCACTTACCAACCACAAACCCCCCTCTCGCCGCCTCACCACGCTCTGCCATCATCTCTCCTGTGTCACACAGGCGATCCTCCTAATCCAACCTACGGCTGTGTATGGCGAGACGGGGGCAGTCTCATCTAAGCCCACACCCCCCCACCCACCCGGTCACTTCCCAGAGGAATCGTCCATGCTGTCTTCTCACAGACAAACGCAAACACACACTGTCTCTCACCATCACTCACATCTCCTCATGCCATCCCAGCACCAGTCCTGCCTCCACACTACAACATCCATCCACAGTAGGTAGATGTTGGCGCTAAGTAAACCTCTGACTGATACAGGGTCAAGTTTTTCTCCATTTGACTAGTGGTGGCCGCAACACAGGGGTCATCCAAATGGCTCGCTGTCATTGGTTGTGCGGTTGTACACAGAGAAACCTCACTGTGTTCATTAAGAGTGCGTGGGAGAGCGGGGTCTGAGAGGTGTGTGTGTGTTGGGGGCGACCTTTCACACCCAAATCTCACACACGTAGTTAGACACACCCTTGCACATACATAATACCATCTCACATTCACACGCATTGTCCAGTCTCACCCGACAGTTGCACACAAATGCAAACAGTCTGACCTTTTAGTCTGAATAGAAGAGCGGACAACTAAACTAATATGATGATTATTAGGGCTGTGATGATACCAGTATCACAATATTTGATTGGATGAGAACATAATGATGTTTGTTTCACACATTAGAGCTGTTTTCCTAAAGAAGTTAAATACGCTTCGTGTTTTGTTCCTTGACACGATACTAACGAGTATTGCGATACTGGTATCGTCCTGGGCCTAATGATGATGTTAATATTGCTAACATTATGAGGATGTTAACGATAATGGCGATGATTGCGATGGAGAAGGATGACAGTGGTGATAATGATGATATGGAAATGATGCTGGTGAACCCTCATATGGATTAATGTCAGGGAGGGGTCATGTCTGGGGTCTGCCTGGGCACATCTGATTACCATGCCAACTCTACCACAGTCTCTCTCTCTCTCTCTCTCAAACACACACAACACACAGGAAAGAAACAATTGCACACACAAGCAAATGTATGCAAATGTAAAATAGCATGTTTTCCCACCACCCACACAAACACCAGTGTGATGCTGCATCTTCAATTTCAGTTTCCATGAAAAAAAAAAAGAGCCGCAGACACAAAGACACTCCAGGCCTAATCCTTACATAATCTCCTTCTGTTACCAAACACCAAACTCCGTTTACCATAAATATTTGTATCTTGCAAATATGAACTACAAAACAACTGGTTTAAAAGGACAACATTCCTAACATCTCACTAGGCCTAATATATACACCTGTTGATTTGTACATAAATGCTATTCACACAGCTCAAAATGTCATATTTTCTAAGAACGGGACTTGTAGTAGGTTCTGGACTCACTACCAAATCCCTGGTAATAACCCCATTCCCTTCATTCATCAACAAGATGAGCAGGGCTCTCTAGTCTATGATATGGAAACACAGACATCTGGTGGTAAGAAATGAGACCACAGCTGAATGGAGAAAAGGCACCTCTCAGTCTTCCTTACCTCACAAGAGCGGCTATAGGACTGCGTAGTGTTCATTTAGGCACCAAACTGTAGAAAACTGACTAAAACAGCGAGGGGATTACTTGGATTGGACCAATATAAAATGCATAATTGTGTTCACCATTGCAAACCGTTTAAAAATGTGTTCTGTTGCCTGCCTTAGTAAACACTACACAGGAAGGGATTATCAGAGCTTGTCCAATAAGAAATGCTTGTTCTGTTTTCAGTTGCAAAAAGCTTTGCGACGTAGTGCACTAATGAATACAACCCGGAAGGTTTTGTCATGTTCTCTCATAGAACTCAAACAGATACTGCCCGATCAATGCGCTCCAATCCCCACTTACCTAGAGAATGAGTTGAGAATGTGTTAAGTCATTTAAATGAAAAATGTCATCCTTAAATGGTATGAAACTTTGGCTATACTATATTCGGTAAAGATTTTCAAAGTGGAGATAGATTATGACGTGACAGGAGTATTCAACATAGATATAGTAAAACAATAAATACTGAAAAAAAAAAAATACAACATGTAAAGTGTTTTTCCCATGTTTCATGAGCTGAAATAAAAGATCACAGAAATGTTCCATATGCACAAAAAATGTATTTCTCTCAAATGTTGTGCACAAATTTGTTTACATCCCTCTTAGTGAGCATCTCAAGAAGTGAGCATCTCTGATTAAGCAGCATGATTATTACACAGGTGCACCTTGTGCTGGGGACAATAAAAAGCCACTAAAATGTTGTCACACAACACAATGTCACAGATGGCTCAAGTTGAGGGAGCGTGCAATTGGCATGCTGACTGCAGGAATGTCCACCAGAGATGTTGCCAGAGAATTGAATGTTCACTTCTCTACCATAAGCCGCCTCCAACGTCATTTTAGAGAATTTGTCAGTACACCCAACCGGCCTCACAACTGCAGACGACGTAACCATACCAGCCTAGGACCTCCACATCCGGCTTCTTCATCTGCGGGATCGTCCGAGACCAGCCACCCGGACAGCTGATGAAACTGTGGGTTTGCACATCTGAAGAATTTCTGCACAAACCGTCTCAGGGAAGCTCATATGCAAGCTCGTCGTCCTCACCAGGGTCTTGACCTGACTGAAGTTCGGTGTCGTACCAGACTTCAGTGGGCAAATGCTCACCTTCGATGGCCACTGGCACGCTGGAGAAGTAAGTGTGCAATTCACGGATGAATCCCGGTTTCAACTGTACCGGGCAGATGGCGTGTGGGCAAGCTGTGTGCAGATATCAACGTGGTGAACAGAGTGCTCCATGGTAGTGGTGGGGTTATGGTATGGGCAGGCTTAAGTTACGGACAACGAATACTTTTGCATTTTATCGATGGCAATTTTAATGCACAGAGATACCGTGACCTGATCCTGAGGCCCATTGTCATGTCATTCATCTGCCGCCATCACCTCATGTTTCAACATGATAATGCATGGCCCCATGTTACATGGATCTGTACACAATTCCTGGGAGCTGAACATGTCCCAGTTCTTCCATGGCCTGCATACTCACCAGACGTGTCACCAATTGAACTGATTTCCTTATATGAACTGTAACTCCGTAAAATCATAATTGTTTTGCATGATGCGTTTATATTTTTGTTCAATGTAGATTTATCTCTGTGCTTTTCAACACAGGCACCGCACATAAATGAGATGGTAGCCTAGACCTCTTGGACTACTATGAGAAAACATGTTTTGGCATATGGTCTAGTCATTTATGACATAGTGGGTTTCTTATGTAGTAGCGCCTCACAGTTGTTTTGGTTTAGTCTGTAGGCTGAGAGTTGAGGTTTAGTGTTAGGACTTTTAGCTACTTCTCCAGTTGGTACAATAGGCAAGTGTGCATGGCTGTCAGACAGACTAGCAGACTTACCCAGTTTGTATGTGAGTACGTAGATCATGGTCCAGGGTGTCCCAGGTACTGACAGCAGCTTCCGCCACACCCTCCAGGGATGCACAGCGTCCGACTGGACCCCCCTCCTCCCCTCTGCCTGGCCCCTCAACAGCTCATCATCCAGCACGGGGGCCCCCCACACAAACAGCGCCACCCCGAAGTACACAAAAGCCAACAGCATGAACATAGGGCCCCACCCGGCCACGTCAATCACAGCCAGGAGCCCGCCCCCAGCAAACACTGAGCCGGCCTTGTAGCCCACCACCTGGGCCGTGTTGCCCAGGCCCAGCTCGCTACGTCCCTTCAGCAGTCCCACAGCGGCCCCGTCCACCGCGATGTCCTGAACCGACGCCAGGGCGTTCATGGCCAGTAGTGTCCCCGCCACGCCCCAGATGTGGGCCTCTGGGGACAGGGCGGCGCTGGAGAGACAGGTGAGCGCCAGGCCAGAGACAGTAGCCACAAGCCAGAGCCGCTTGGTGCCCACACGGTCCACCAGGGGCGCCCAGAGGACTTTGAGCACCCAGGGAAAGTAGAGGATTTTGGTCAGGCCGATGCGCGTGAGGGAATGGCCCGCCCCGCGGAGGTAGACGGGGAGCAGCGAGGACTGGAGCCCATAGGGGATTCCCTGGACAAAGTACAGGAGGCCCAGGAAAACCAGCTTGTCATTCATGATTCAATGGGAACGGGACAGTTCTTCAGGTCATGATGATGGTCCGGCAGGAGCTGATCGAATGGGTCGATCAGGCTAGAGGAGATGGGGAAGAGAGAGAGAGGATCATTTCACTGACAAAAAGTTCACAAACATAAGCAAATGGGTGCCTGAGTCTGGTGTAGTGGTAGCACTGCTGACTCCAGACCACACATGCCAGCTGGAGATGGGGTTACAACTACTCTCTGTATCCTTCTCTACCTGTCACTGTCCTTAAAACAACACAAAAAATATATGTATTTATTGTTAAACATGAGCAAACGGAATTGAACTCGCAAGAAACATAGTTTGGGGTTTTATTATGCAAGTGAAATAAACACATTATTGATTATTGCAAACTGATGCATCAGACAGCTGTCGAACGTTTGCTTATTCACCAGCAGCAATATACTTTAACTAGTTCCTTTTCCTTTTGAATTAAATGTATAACATAATGGGATAATGTCTAGATACAATTTTACCCCCCAAACTTAACCTTTAGATAGTAGCAAGCTAAAGATAGTAGCAAGCTAATCTAACAATGTATCGGTAAATAGGCTAGACATAGCACTTACAAACAATAAACATGCATGGCCAATACTCAAGCTAACGCTGTGATACAACCAATTCAGAACAAGTATCAGCGCGTGCCAATAGCTAGCAATTTCGGTCATAATTTTTTAAATATTATAAAACGTATATCTCACTGCAATCTGTTTTCAAAGTTCTGTTGTTACATACTGGAATAGGCGAATCTGTTAGCCGAAACGATTCGCTTCCGCCCTGCCCTTGAAAATCTACTTCCGGGGCGTTTGGCTGTTTACCTAAAATAACCGTTCATTTGACTCCCAAACGGCTAGTAGTGCTTAAAAACGATGCAAAATATAACATTTCTACCGTAAAACCTTAAAGGTTGCCTACCACTATGTCAGATCGTTAACATGAATACTCTCTCCTCACTACCTATTGTTCCTGCATTGAGGAATTACCATCTTCAGAGAATGTTTTTTTAATAACTTTACTTATCTACAGATAATCATTGTATTGAGCTCAAAAAGCAGTAGCAGCAGAATACAAATCTGGGAGCGAAATTAATGTTTTTTTCACAGATTCTTCTTCTTCTTTGGTATATTGGCGATTGCACAATTGAGTGTGCATTCCGCCACCTACTGTGTGGGATGGAAACAGGATTCCCAAACATTTAACAAAATATATATATAAAAAACGATCAAGCTACCAAAAACGAAATAAGTAAACTAAATCAAACAACTTTTCTGTTAAAAAACTATAATAAAAAAGATCTGATCCCTACACAGGCTCAAGGGGAACCTGGAATGGCGGGTCTTCCGGCACCAGTACCCCTTGCAAGTATTCACATGTAAAATCCATAAGTCACAAACACTTTTCTGCCGCAGCCACAATAATGTCAATTTTCTTAGATTTATTTGAGACTTGTGCCGTACAATTTATAACTGTGGCAATGAACGCCACAAATCCACAGGATATCTGTGCGTCCACTACCGTATCTTCACTAGTTTTTTCAATTATTTTAATCGCCTCCGCATAGGAGATTCGATTGACCGCTCTAACTTTTGCCACCTGAATCTCCTTCACCCTTACAGGGCACTCCAGGATCTCGGGATCATGATCAGCACCACAAATGCAACACTGTCGTCCTTCTACACACCGTTCTTCAATATAATCTGTCCATCTGTACACACTTGAAACATGGCCAAATCCTTTTAAATTCTTACACTGCAATGTTCTTTTGTTGTTGTGCCAAACAGGAACCAACTTTGCCGTAATTCACGTAGGCCTATACAGTGGATATGTAAAAATTAAGTGATATTTGAGGCTCTCTCACCAAATGATTGTAAAATGTACACACATATTTTGGCCAACCCTCAGAGCCTGGTTCCTCTCTATGTTTCTTCCTAGGTTCCTGCCTTTCTAGGGAGTTTTTCCTAGCCTGCGCACTTCTACATCTGCAAAGCTTGCTGTTTGGTGTTTTAGGCTGTGTTTCTGTATAAGCACTTTGTGACATCTGCTGATGTAAAAAGGGCTTTATAAATCAATTTGATAGATAGATTTTCAGTTTGTGATATCGAGGTTGGAGAAATGTTTATTTCAACATTACAAAGAACAACTTTTATAAACAATGGCAACACTGCCATGTTGCACTGAGCCTTGCTGTTGGAAAACCACATAAGTTTTCGCAGATGCACCTCCCCCGACTTCACTCCTCAACTTTTGTCTACAGTCGATTGCATTCGCCTTACCACTCAAACGAGCCCAGTGTCTTCTCTATTTTAGCAGGCTCTCCACCAGGTCTGCGTCGCACCAAACCGTGGGTGTCACAGACACTGGGAATCTTCAATTTCAGATGATCCTTCTTAACACTTAGTTCCACCCCAGTTATCACTCCTTTCAATGGCACCCTGCTCTGGAGAACAAAGCAAGTCACGTCTTGTCCCGAGGCGTGTGGTATGGAGCGCCCTGTCCCTCTGGGCAGAAGACCAACCAGAAAATCATCACAAGTCCACTTCGAGTGACTTTTACCGATTCAACAGTCCCCAACCTCTTCTCCACCCAACCTGACACCACATTTGGATCAGCCAGAAAGCAAGGGTCCATTCTCTCCAAAAATCTCACTCCCACTGGACGAGGCTCAAACTCGACGGTCTTCACTGCACCTGCCACCACAGGTACTGTAATTCATCCCCAGTCTCATCAGGGTACATTTCTGAGCTACCGGAGAATGTGAGAATGAATATTGAGAGATCTCTTGATATCTAAATATGTTCACTGCTGCTATCGAAGTCATTCCAAAGGGGAGGTTTAACAGAGCAAATTATATACGTTGAATTCACGTCTCCATCTCAACCAAAAATCTAAATGAATGAATAGGACTTAATCAAATCCAACTTTAAAGTCTAAGCTATTGGGGGGGGGGGGGATCTGTTTAAAATCAAATTATATTTGATACATGCGCTTAATACAACAGGTGTAGATCTTACCGTGAAATTCTTACTTACACAAGCCCTTAACCAACAATGCAATTAAGAAAATATTTACTAAATAAATGTATATAAAAAAACAATATTGAAAAAAGTAACTCAATAAAATAATGAGGCTAGATACAGGGGGTACCAGTACTGAGTCAATGTATTGGGATACAGGTTAGTCGAGGTAATTTATACATGTAGGTAGGTGTAAAGTGACTATGCATAGATAAACAGTGAGTAGCAGCAGTGAAAAACTTTAAACTCTCTACTGCAGTCCTGTTGATGTGGATCAGGGCATGTTCCCTTCTCAACAATCAACTCCTTTGTTTTGCCCTTACCTCCTCCCTATAGGGTGACTTGTCATTTTTGGTTATTAGGTCTACAACCGTGGTGTCATCCTCAAACTTGGAGTTGGTGTCTTGCAAAGCCATGCACTCGTGGGTGATCAGGGAGTACAGCAAAGGACTGAGGACACACCCCTGGGGGGACCCTGTATGAAGAGTCAGTGTGGAGGATGTGTTGTTACCAATCCTCACAGCCTGTGGTCTGCCCGTCAGGAACTCCAGGGTCCAGATGCAAAGTGTGGTGTTCATGTAAATGGTATCTTTCATGGATCAGTTGGCCAATTGGAGTGGGTCCAGTGTGCCTGGCCTGCTGGCCTTATTGTGGGCCATGACCAGCCTTCAAAGCACTTCATGACTGAGGTGAGCACGACAGTCAAGTTATTGAAATTAGGCCCGCCTTAAATAAGATTTAGAAGTCGGTTTGTTCCTCTTCCGGTCTTCTTCAAAAATGGCCTTACTATAGAGGCTGTTGGGCGCAGCTATAGGATGGCCTTATTTTAATGTATAGAATAAGTGGAACGGCATCAAACATGTGGTTTCCGTATGCTTGATACGGTTTCCTTTATTCTATTACAATTAGCCCATCCGCCAAAAACTCCTCCGACCAGCCTCCTCTGCCTTACATGCACTAACATCACGTGACCATCCTTCCAAAGCCAGTTTAGCTACTGTAGATTTAATACAATAAAAGCCATTTAAAATCGAGCAAGATCCTTCATTTGTGAATTGGACTCACTACATGGTCTTATGTGGTTAATTCTCAAATTAGACCTTAGGCTATTTGCTGCATTTTGAAAATAAACATGCAATGTTACATAGACTTAGAAATATATACACAGATCAATTCAGACAATTTGGAGCCACAAAATGCTTTATTTCCACAAAGGACCAGTTATCCAGGCCACAATGCCACTGCATATTCATCGCACACAAATGGTGTCTGGTATATTGCACTATAGATCCTCAAGTCTGCTGAAGCTAGGCTAAATATATGTCAATGCTGCTTACCATGTTTACTGTGCTCATTGCTGTTAGCAGGTAGAGAAAATACATCATGACTGCCATTTCAGATAGTTGTCATGAACCATAATATTTTGCATTTGGGAGGGGAACATTTAATCATGCACATTATTCTCCATTGGCACTCATGCACTGTGGTAATTGGCTCCAGGTGAGATCTGAGAGAAAGTTAGTTGTCACTTCCACACAGGGCCAGTAGGATCTTCTCATAGTCTCCGTTGGTGTCATCCTAAGGAGGTAAGAGACAGAGCGCAGAGTTACTCTACAAAATATAAAGGTCAATCATGTTTAGACATGTCACACCATTATATAACATTTTATTGAAATTATTTTCAGATGCCATATTTCCCAAATGGTTTGTCTTCTATCCAAACACCGATTGGACCTAGTAATCAGAATGCCTTATACAATGTGATGCATTACTTAACCTGGAGGGGGTGGTGTCAGTTCCCCAGACCCCGATTAAGTCTAGTCCTGGATATAAAACATATTCTCAATGGAGGATCTGTTTAATTTGATTTTTAGTCCAGTACTATGCTTAATCTGGGAAAACAGTCCCTTGTCTTTTATTGCCACTTTGGCAGTGGAGATGTTTGCTCACCAGAATTTCCTGCGAGAGGGTTTTCCCAAACGTCTTCTTGTACTCCTGTTTAATCCGGGCCAGGTCTACTTCAGACCTGCTCACTATGACCCGGGTCAGAATATTGGTCCTGGTTCCTTTACCCTGGGGTATTGCACAGACACACAAAATGAAGATTTATAACCGGATAGTGGAAGCTCCTTAGCCTGAACCCAGATCTGTTTGTGCCGTCTTGTACAGTATGTGCATAACCAGTGTTATTGTATAGAATGTCACATCTTAAAACAAGGTTGTATTTATTAAGTAGAAAAATGTACTAAACTGGGAGTAACTACCAGGATTTTCCCAACAAGAAATGCTCATTTTCAATTTTAATATGCATTTCTGTTACATACCACGATGATCAGGACACAGGGCGGTTCTCATCTGGTACAGAAAACCTAACAATGTTTAACAGTTAACACACCTTCATTGCCAAGTTGAGCTTCTCAGCAAAGAAAGCAGGCTTGCTTCCAGCACACTTCACTGAAAGACAGAAAGGAAAAACAGTCAAGTGACAGCATCGACAAGGGGCATTCTCCAAAGCTGTCTCAAGGTAGGGATTTGCTTAAGGCCCCCAAAAGGCTAAGGCCCTGACTGGACAAGAGGGATAGGAACTGGTGTATGGAGAGGTATGGTAGAGGGGATTCAATCAAATGTTAATTACACATGCTTTGTAAACAGGTGTAGACTAATAGTAAAATGCTTACTTACAGGCCCTTCCCAACGATGCAGAGAAAAATAGACAAGGAATAAACACACAATGAGTAACAATAACTTGGCTATATACACAGGGTACCAGTACTGCGGCGATGTGCAGTGGTATGAGGTAATTGAGGTAGATATGTACATACAAGTATGGGTAAAGTGACTCGGCAACAGGATAGACAGACATTAGAGGCATGTGTGAGGAGTCAGAAGAGTTTGTGCAAAAAGGGTCAATGCAGTTAACCAAATAGCTACCCGGACTAACTATTTAGCAGTCTTATGGCTTAGGGGTAGAAGCTGCAGAGGATCCTGTTGGTTCCAGACTTTGTGCATCAGTAATGCTTTCCATGTGGTAGCAGAGAGAACAGTCTATGACTTGGGTGTGATGTCTTTGACAATTTGTAGAGCCTTCCTCTTACATAGCCTGGTATAGAGGTCCTTGATGGCAGGGACCTCGGCCCCAGTGATGTACTGGGCCGTACCCACTACTCTGTGGCGCCTTGCGGTCGGATGCCAAGCAGTTGCCATATGAAGTCGTGATGCAGCCAGTCAAGATATTCTCGATGGTGCAACTGTAGAACATGAGGATCTGAGGGCCCATGCCAAATCTTTTCAGCCTCCTAAGGGGGAAGAAGCGTTGTTGTGCCTTTTAACAACTGTTGGTGTGTGTAGACAAATGACAATTCCTTAGTGACGTGGACAAATGACAATTCCTTAGTGACATGGACACAGCAACTTGAAGCTCTCAACCCGCTCAACTACAGCCTCGTTGATGTAGCTGGAGGCGTGCTCGGCCCTCTGTTTCCTGTAGTCCACAAATCAGTTCCTTTGCCTTGCTCACGTTGAGGGAGAGGTTGTCCTGGCATCACACTGCCAGGCCTCTGACCTCCTTCCTATAGGCTGTCTCATCGTCGTAGGGGATCAGGCCTACCACTGTTGTGTCGTCAGCAAAGTTAACGATGGTGTTGGAGTCGTGCGTAGTCGTGGGTGAACAGGGAGTACAGGAGGGAACTAAGCACGCACCCCTGAGGGGCCTACGTGTTGAGGGTCAGCGTGGCGGATGTGTTGTTGTCTACCCTCATCACCTGGAGACGGCCCTTCCGGAAGTCCAGGATCCAGTTGCAGAGGGAGGTGTTTAGTCCCAAGGTCCTTAGCTTAGTGATGAGCGTTGAGCACTATGGTGTTGAACACTGAGCTGTAGTCAATGAATAGCATTCTCACATAAGTGTTCCTTTTGTCCAGGTGGAAAGGGCAGTGTTAAGTGCAAAAAAGATTGCATCATCTGTGGATCTGTTGGGGTGGTATGCAAATTGGAGTGGGTCCGGGGTGTCTGGGATGATGGTGTTGATGTGAGCCATGACCAGCCTTGCAAAGCATTTCATGGCTACAGATGCCATTTAGACAGGTTACCTTGGTGTTCTTGGGCACAGTGACTATGTTGGTCTGCTTGAAACATGTAGGTATTACAGACTGGGTCAGGGAGAGGTTGAAAATGTCAGATAAGACACTTGCCAGCTGTTCCTATGGTATTTTCTTAAGTCAGACATAGTGCTCCATTGTCCTCACACGAAACAGAATGGCCATGAAATGATACAGGCATTTGCAATCAGTAATTGGATAATGTGCCATCACCTCTATTAAAAAAGAAAAAAGAAAAAAAAGTGATGATTATTTTAGATATTTTGTTCACAGTGTGGCCTGATTTGAATGAAGAAAATGGAGCCCATGGTGTAACGTTACAGGACTAAGGCCTAGTGAAGGGTGTAACGTTACAGGACTAAGGCCTAGTGAAGGGTGTAATGTTACAGTACTAAGGCCTAGTGAAGGGTGTGACGTTACAGGACTAAGGCCTAGTGAAGGGTGTGACGTTACAGGACTAAGGCCTAGTGAAGGGTGTAACGTTACAGGACTAAGGCCTAGTGAAGGGTGTAACGTTACAGGACTAAGGCCTAGTGAAGGCTGACGTTACAGGACTAAGGCCTAGTGAAGGGTGTAACGTTACGGACTAAGGCCAGTGAAGGGTGTAACGTTACAGGACTAAGGCCTAGTGAAGGGTGTAACGTTACAGGACTAAAGGCCCTGTGTAAGGCGACTGTTCTCTGTAACGTTACAGGACTAAGGCCTAGTGAAGGGTGTAACGTTACAGGACTAAGGCCTAGTGAAGGGTGTGATGCAGCAGAAGACATGGATTGAGGGTGATGCACAGATTATTTGAGGACATTGGAACGTTTGTGGAACATTACTAGGCTTGGACCTGGCTGTGTTCGCTCACCTACGGCAGTCAGACAGTTCTCAATGTCTCCCTTCAGTTCCAGGTCAATAGCCTTTGCCACATCCACCTTACTGTACTTGGAGTACCTCTCAAATGCTGAGAGAAAGAGAGAGAGTGGGCAAGGATTATGTACTTGATTATACAGTATCAACCATGTGTGTTTGTACATGCAGTGTATGAAAAAGGAAAAGGCCTCCACACACATCTAGATTCTATTAGTATTTGTGGTGCGTTGACCAAAATTAACATTCAATGAAAAAAAATAATTAAAAAAAAGTCCACACTCAGGTATTTGCAGTGGGATTTTTTATTTTTTATGAAGTGTCTAAAATGAATTCTGGACAAATGTGTCGCCTGACTTCAACAGAAGGGTGTCAAACTAATTTGGGGGCTGCATTCGTTCTTCACTGAGGTGCGGAGGGCCACACTTAAAATGTACTATACATCTTCGCAGTAAAAGTAAAAATATGGTCCTATATCACTTCCAATGATCCCTGACTGTTTAGCTTTCGTTTCAATTACTGTTAGTCCCGTCACCCTGTCCAGCTTACTATGAATGTAGGTCCGTTATCATTTATACACAGTTTCGATTTTGTTTGGCATTTAAAATGTTTTCCTCCCTAAATAAAAGTGACTAAATATATAAAATCCCCCCCCCACCACCAAAGCACCTGCAGGCCGGATTGAATGTGCTCGTGGGCCGTATGTTTGACACCTCTGGTCTAACTGATGACAAAAACAAAGCACACTATAGGGCTACGACATAATGAACAGGTGGTGAGAAAAGTATTAGTGTAAGCTTATTGGGCAAGGTCTTATTTACCAAATGTGTGTATACATGTGCGTGTATATTCACCTTGGCGGAGCTGAGGAGCACTTCTGGAGGTCAGAATGTCTATGAAGACAGAGCAGTCTGTTCCCTTCCTCTTCTCTCCAGCCTCATACAGGGCCTATAGACAGATACAGTAGGCACGGGCATCACACAGGGTTCGCATTACACACTGACTCTTTGCGGTGCCCAACCTTGATTCTGACACACATTCACTCTCTTCCTCTCTTCCATACCCTGGCATCACTGTCAGCAAGTTCCTGGTTCACCATGGTGTCYTCATTCCTAGTAGCCTACAGTATGCGAGTGAGAGAGAGGGGGAGTGATGTTAATTGTGCCAAACTATGTATCTTTAAACAAACTATAAACAATAAAAACACACCTTGCAGAGCGAGAGCAGAGCATTCCTGAAGTCTGCGCCTGTGTCAGATTTGATGTCATCCTCTAGCTCCTTTTTGTTTTCTAGCAATGAAAATGCCATGATTATTGGTTCGTTGTAAATATCACACACAGGACATTTACATAGACATATTTACATATTGCGGACACACCTCCCTTATAGACTTTCTTTATCTCTCTGATCTCCTTATTGGTCCTGGAGGCCAGAATCTCAACCAGAGTATCCTCATCTGTGTTCAATCCCTGAGAGAGAGAGAAGGCGAGAGTGTGAACAGTCAACAAGGACAAAAGGGTCAGGTCACATCAGTCGTAAAGCTGAGAGTCCAGGATCGGATAACATAAACAGAAAGTGCAGGGCAGTGTTAATTATGCCCCAAACGCAACAAAACACACTGAAACATGGAGGGACTCCCTGCACTTGTTCAATAACAGCTAATTTTCGTGTTTACTTCTATACCAGACACCTCACACACACACTGCACATCGTGAAATCTAAAGTACAATAGATACTCGTCAGCACCGTCTCCTCACATATTAAAACAGTCCCACCAGTTGTAAAAGTCCCACCTTTTTGCCTCCCTCACAACAGTGTAATAATACATCAGAATGAGTCACTCTGGGCTGAATGTGAGGAAGTGGGTGGGTGTGACTAAGCAGCAGACCAAGAATACTGGATGACGACATCACATCTCCCTCTTTAGAACTGATTCATTACTGTGGTGTAAAGTACTTAAGTAGAAATACTTTAAAGTACTTAAGTAGTTTTGGGGGGGTATTTATATTTGACAACTTGTACTTTTACTTGACTATATTCCTTAAGAAAAATATTGTATTTTTTAATCCATACATTTTCCCTGACACCCAAAAGTACTCGTTACATTTTGAATGCTCAGGCAGGACAGGAAAATGGTCCAATTCACACACTTATCAACAGAACACTTGACATCCCTACTGCCTTTGATCTGGCGGACTCACTAAACACAGCCCTCGTTTGTAAATTATGTCTGAATGTTGGAGTGTGCCCCCTGGCCATCTATAAAAATAAATAGAAAATGGTGCCATCTGGTTTGATTAATATAAGGAATTTGAAATGATTTACTTTTGATACTTAAATATATTTTAAACCAAATACTTTCACTCAAGTAGAATTTTACTGGGTGTCTTTACTTGAGTCATTTTCTATTAAGGTATCTTTACTGTTACTCAAGTTGAAAATTGGGTACTTTTCCCACCACTGATTACTCTTTAAATATTTGTATTCTGTTACCGTCTCTAGGCCTACACAAACAAGAGGGAATCTGCACAGTTGTTTGTATTCTAAGTAGTAGTGTTTTCAGAGTTAGTGAGTGACTAGCTGCGTGCATGTTTACCTTCATGGCCAGTTTGAGCTGTTGGGCGTCATATTGTGCTGGCGTCTTGAGCAGAGCCAGAACCACATCCTCCAGGTCTCCCTTTAGGGCCGACTTCAGGGCAGTCTCCAGAGGCTGCAGAGAGAGGGGTGACACTCTTCCAGTCATATACAAGTGAGTGTGTGTTAGGCTGGAGTTTGCACGTTTTGCATCATTCCATCGGTCCAAAAGTGCAAACTCCACCCACCCGCCGCATATCCTAAACCAAACTAGTGTGTTGGCAAGTGTGTGTCACAACTTACCTTGCCGCTAGCCTTTTCATAGGTAGCTTTGATCTGCTGTCTCTGGGCGTTGCTCCTCCTCACCAGCACATCAATGATGGTGTTCTCATCCACACCTACATCACAAGATGGAGGGACTTGTTCAATAAGAAACGCTGTTGCATACGTAGCCTAATCCATGAGCCCTTTTTACTAATACAACATCTCTATGGCCCCGGCCAAACAACCCTGACTACTCATCAGCAAGAAACAATGAAAACACTGACCCAGACATGCTCACACTAGTGTTGTCATGATACCCAATTTTGTACTTTGCTACCAGGTTTAGTATCACGATAATCAATACCGAAAGGATACCAAAACAATACTCGTATGGCTCAATTGGTAGAGTATGGCGCTGGCAAAGCCAAGGTTGTGGGTTTGAAAATGTACATCACCACTGTAAGTTTTTATTTAGAGGGCATACAGGTTTGTTATTAAGGCACACAAAAGTTCACATGTTCCAGATTTCTGGCAATGTTTTTTTTTTTTTTTTTACGTTTACATTCAAATCGCTCTCCTGTGAAGTAGTGACGCGCGACATACCGAGTGTCCTGAAACGAGTCACATATTTCCAACTTGACAGAGTGAATGGGGTGATTAAGGAAATGTGATTTTTTGTGTGTATATATACATATGTTTAAGGTAATGTAAAACAAATTCCTTGCTTGTCTCAGCTAAAGCTGGAAATATCTAACAATTAATGATAGTGTTGCTGGAAATGTGCTGTTTAATTATATTATTTATGTCTGCCACATATGTGAATTGTGTTTTGTTTGTTGACTGAAAAACAAAAAGGTAATAAAACTTTAACAAAAAGTGCGTGGACAGACATTTGTGGTACGGGGACCTATCTACTTTCATCCCTAGGCGAGGTCAGTACAGGTGCATCAAAGCAGGGACCGAGAGACTGAAAAACAGCTTCTATCTCAAGGCCATCAGACTGTTAAACAGCCACCACTAACATTTAGCGGCCGCTGCCAACATACTGACTCAACTCCAGCCACTTTAAAAATGGGAATTGATGGAAATTATGTAAAAATGTACCACTAGCCACTTTAAGCAATGCCACTTAATACAATGTTTACATACCCTACATTACCCATCTCATATGTATATACTGTACTCTATATCATCTACTGCATCTTGCCATCTTTATGCAATACATGTACCACTAGCCACTTTAAACTATGCCACTTTATGTTTACATACCCTACAGTACTCATCTCATATGTATATACCGTACTCTATACCATCTACTGCATCTGCCATGCCGTTCTGTACCACCACTCATCCATATATCTTTATGTACATATTCTTTATCCCTTCACACTTGTGTGTGTGTGTAAGGTAGTAGCGTGGAATTGTTAGGTTAGATTACTGTTGGTTATTACTGCATTGTCGGAACTAGAAGCACAAGCATTTCGCTACACTCGCATTAACATCTGCTAACCATGTGTATGTGACTAATAAAATTTGATTTGATTTGATTTGATTTGATTAGTTATGTAACACACACACACATAGGGTATGTCAATCTCACCTTTGGCCTTGATGGCCTTATCCAAGATGCCTACATCACCATCGACACTGAAATGCGGGTCAGGAGTCACAGTGCCCTGATTGGGTAAGGTCTGAGAGAGAGATTCGAGACAGAACACTTAGTTTCATTCAGTGAATTAATGTATACCTTCACAAAATACAGAACAATACTATATAGAAGCAAAGAAATTAACAGCCCATACCACATGATACAAAGAATATGTTAATAATCATACCACAAAGAATATGTTAATAATCATACCACATGATACAAAGAATATGTTAGTAACAGGGGGAGAGAGCAGGAATTGTGCAGTTTCCCCCCGGTTTCAACTGTTTCTGAAGGGAAGGGCTCTTACTCCTGAATTCCTTCTATGAGTCACAAGTTAAGTATGCTCCTCCCATTATTTTGTATCTCAGACTCTGACCCCCTTTCTTTATCCTCAACAGCCATCCCTTTTGGTCTCACTTTTCTGTCCTCCCTCCCAGTCCCCCTCCTGTCTATCCAGCTACAAATGTACAAACACCGCCTGGTAAGTTTTTCCACACATGCATACCACAAGGGGAAAAAAGAGCAGATTTGGGACGTTCCCTCTAGAAAGTGGAGCAGAACCCTACCGAGTCATCGGGCAGGCCCAGATAGACGGTCTGCTGCAAGAAGGCTGCGATGAATGACATGGTGATACGGGTCTGAAGAGAGAGGAATAGGGCGATTCAGTAATAACCACAGTATTAGTAATATCCTTTGTATTGAACACCAAGGCCTTTTGCATTTCTGAGTGTTAAATGGAGAGATGAAATGCTCTGTTGCCAGAATATGTTACCGTACAAGACCAATTTGGTCAAATTATATTTCAGTGGACTCATGCAACGCAACCTCGTACACTTTTTATGCCTCATTGAATCTGGTACAAAAAATATTTGGCTATGACTGCCACTTACATAGGATAATCATCATTACATAGAGTAAAAGTAAACATGCCTAGAACATGTGGATATAATTCGTGTTTATGATGCTGCACCGATTATTTATTTGTCACTGCAGAACAAATTGCCCCATCTATTTCTCAATGGTATGGCAAAAATTGTGTGGTGACCACGCCTAGAATTGGAATCATGTAGAACTCGCCCAAAACTTTAACCGTTTCGTCAATTTTACTCGATTAGTTCAATTGTTTAAGACATAACAGGATCCCCTACATAAAATGATTAATCAAAAATAATTATGAAAATGTCACTACTACGCCAGCCACACACTTTGGCTACCTAAGCTACAAACAAGGATGTAGGCTACGTACAGTAAAGTTCCTTGACAATTAGAATGCAGGCTCCAGCGGGGAAGTTAGTTTCCAGTTTAACACGGTTCAAACTCCCTAAAAAAAGAGAAATTAACAAATTACTGTTACCTAGGCTCGATGTCGCGGTGCTCAATTTCCTGGAGTAGGTTTATTGAATCAAAAATAGGATATTTTACCGGCTGCCCAAAGATATGGACTAGAAAACTTCCTCAGGCTGAGCTTGCAGAGTCGTTGTGAAGTTGCGCTCATGTATTTATATAGCCACACGATAAACCCCACCTAGCAATGTTCATCCCACAATCGCGCTACACTACCATGACTGGTACTGCGGAAAAGTTTCCACGCAGTCCAATAAGGAAAATTGAAAAAAACGGGAAATCCTGACACAATTTGGTTAAATGAAAACAGATGTTGAATGTTCAATTACCCTCTTGAGTTGATGTTAACAAATTACATATGTAATATATACACTACAAATTGAGAGGTAAAAATAGATTTCTTAAACCATGTTTCCATCCAGTTTTGTATGTGAGTAAATCAAGACAGCTCTGATGGAAACAGGAAGTTTAGGTAAAATGTTAGAAATGCCGACAAATCATTTGTTTGTTCAACATGGTGGGATCTGTTTGTGTCAGTAAAATTAATTATGCGAGAAATGGCGGTGGAAAGGACTTGATGCGCAACTATAAATAATATCAAAATAAACTTGGAGTCACGAGATGATATGGTGTGTGGTCCTTCCATTAGGACTCGAGAAACCATGCAGTTTATTAGGTTACAAATGAAATAAATTATGAACATTGGAGGCTGCTGGTGGAAGTGTAACGGATGTGAAATGGCTAGCTAGTTAGCGGTGGTGCGCGCTAATGGCGTTTCAATCGGTTACGTCACTCGCTTTGAGACCTTGAAGTAGTGGTTCCCCTTGCTAGGACGGCTCATAATAATGGCTTGAATGCAGCAAATTGAATGGCATCCAACACATGGAAATAATGTGTTTGATGTATGTGATACCATTCCACCTATTCCGCTCAAGCCGTTACCATGAGCCCGTCCTCCCCAATTAAGGTGCCACCAACCTGGTGAAAGTGCATAGTGATCTTTATGCTCCTTTCAAATAAAAATCAAGGGTCTTATTCTGGTGACATGATGATTGACTGCTGTTTGAGAAATACAAGTATTATCGCTCTTATCAATAATCATCTAGACTAGTCTACCGGCACAGCCTACCCCATATGCCCTACACAGAACGCACTGCAACTGCCTCTGCAACGCAACGCAGCAAGGCAAACCCAGCGTTCTATTAGAAATGTATGTACTTCGGGCCCAGATTCACAAAACACTTCTTACGCAAACATTTAAGAAGCTTCTTAAGAAAAAAAATAAAGAAGTTCATAAAATGGTTCGTAAGTACAATTCCTCAACAATATCTCAAGATGTAATGATTTTCTTCTCAAATATCTTATTACAAATATTCTTAAGATGTTTGTTGCTAGGCAACCGTTTTTGCTAGCTATCTAGCTAAACATGTTCAATTGCTTTCAATTGCTTTTTCTCTCACTGACCTGAGTTTAAGACAACGGTTTAGCTGTCTTGGAATTAAGAACATTTCCAATAACTTTATTTTCAAGAATCTAATTTCTTCTTAATTTTTTTGCTTAAGGAGAAACATAAGAAATGTGCTTAACTTTCTTCTTAAGGAAAAATGGCAGTTAAGAAGACATTTCTTCTTAAGAAGGTTTTGTGAATCTGGTCCCAGGTGTACCAAAATGCAATAACTACAAAGATTTCTATAACTAAACCAAGATAGACCACAACCTGTCGTTTCCAATGGGAATAAATGAGTCATAGTGGGCAGAACAAGCACGAACTAGCAAGATCCAATTGACGCGTTCTAGCGTACAGCCGCATATTTCCGTCAGGAAACGCCACCTCGTGAAGTGCACGTGTGCAATAACTCCATTCGCCTTTGTACTCCTTCTAAACAACGTGCTTTTTAAAAGATTTTGCAAAAGGTAAAGTCTACAAAACTTAGTCCAGTTTGTTGATAACTGTATTGAGATCAAATGTGTCATCGGTGAGAAGATTTGGGCAGACATTCTGCAGATTCACTCCCACAGCTGGCCAGTGGGCTTCCTCTCACTACCATATTTGCTTCAAATGTATACATCCGGTGAAATAACTTTCTCATTGTTCTATCTGCCTCACTGTTGGTGTGATCGAGGCGTTAGGCTATGAAAGTTTTGCCTCTGGGAGTGTAATTGAGCCAAAAGGTGTTGTTTCCTTAAAGGTGCAATATGCAGAAATCACTACACAATTTCCTGGTTGCTAAAATAACTACACAATTTCCTGGTTGCTAAAATAGTTTGTCTAATTTCAGTTTATTTGACAAAACAAGCAATATATAGTGTACGTAATCATTGTCCCATCCAAACCACTGTGAAATATATTTTCAATAACCAAAAATATTGTATTTTCAGCTATTTAAAGCTGGTGTACAAAACTGAAAGTAAAATATGCAAAAAAACGAAACATAAGAATGGGAAGCATAGAAATACATAGACATACAGTTGAACATATCTACTGCTTCTTAGACTTGCTTTCAATGAAAATGACATATCTATAACGCACATTTCTATGTGAATTTGGTCGGGTCGCCCAAAAAGTTACATATTGCAGCTTTCAGAGGTCGAGACAGCAGCTGCGGTAGAGAGAGAGAGAGAGTCAAAAACAACAGGTTACCACAAACTCCCCCTGACCTGTGGGAGCTGTTTCCGGATAGGTTGCTAGGAAGGTTGTTAGGGGGCCGGACATCTGCTCATCCTCTTGACCGTACAGGTCACACAATACTTGCAGTCTCCCTCAAGCAGTGGTAGAGAGCAACATCTTTGTCTCTGCCCATCAACAACTGGACTCACTCATATCGCTGGACTTCTAGGATGGTGTGCGTGCCCAAAGTGAGTTGTGTAAAGTATAGATTGTTCTTAACAGTTAGTTGTTACTAATGTTTTATGCTGCCTTGGTGTATAGCTGTATTGCAATATGTGCAGGTAGAAGAAGTGGGGGTCCTGGGCTACATGGTTACACGTGGTCTGCGGTTGTGAGGCCGGTTGTACATACTGCCAAATTCTCTAAAACGACATTGGAGGCGGCTTATGGTAGAGAATTGAACATTCAATTCTATGGTAACAGCTCTGGTGGACATTCCTTCAGTCAGCATGTCAATTGCACGCTCCCTCAAATCTTGAGACATCTGTGGCATTGTGTTGTGTGACAAAACTGCACATTTTAGAGTTGCCTTTTATTGTCCTCAACACAAGGTGTACCTGTGTAATGATAATGCTGTTTAATCAGCTCATTGATATGCCACACCTGTCAAGTGGATGGATTATCTTGACAAAGGAGAAATGCTTACTAACAGGGATGTAAACAAATTTGTGCCCAACATTTGAGAGAAATAAGCTTTTTGTGCATATAGAACATTTCTGGGATCTTTTACTTCAGCTCATGAAACTTGGGACCAACTGTCATGTCTAGTCCCACTCCTCCCCGCCGACATTCGACGTCGCCGGTCAACTAACCACTGGTCCTGGCAACCCATATTCACACACACCTGGCAACCACCATTACGCATACCTGCGTCTCATCATCAGTCACACCTGGACATCATTACTCCCTGATTACTTACCCTTCTTATATCACTCTTTTATCACTAGTTTTCAGGTAGTATTGTTTGTGTTTTCATGTCAGATGCGGCTCTGGTTTTGGTCCATGTTATTGAACTCACTAACTGCACCTGCGTCCTGACTACCTGTTTCTACGTTACAAAATACTACCTCACCAAATGGAAGCAGCTTTTAAGTTAAGCAGGACATCTCCCAGATGGTAAGCGAATAGAGACTTACTTCGCCAACACCACGACCAGCTGGCACAACTGGGGATGGCTATGGAAGAGGTCTTCCGCGTTCTTCAACATTTCCAGAAGGGTGTCACCTCCAACCACCGGAGGATTCTCCACCACGGGTTGAGCCAGCACCCCAGCCTGTCCAATAGTCCGCCCATGTCAGCAATGCCCGTTTGTCCCTACCAGACAAATATGACGGGTCTCCATCCAAATCCCGTGGCTTCCTACTCCAGTGCTCCCTCTTTCACTCATCAGATGAGAGCCCCCACCACTAAGAGGTCTAAGGTTGCCACGGTTATTTCCCTGCAGACCAGGTAGGCGTTGGAGTGGGCTACGGTTGTCTGGTAGATCTTGGTTCCTATGAGGGGTTCAGCGGGGTCTTCGACCATCCACCAGAGGGGGTTGAGCGCCTACTCCAACTACGGCAGGAAGGCCAGACCACGGTGGCGTAAGCACTCACCTTTCGGACAGTAGCAGCATCCAGCGGATGGAATGAGCCGGCGCTCTGCACCCTATTCAGAAGAGGGTTGCGCGAAGAGGTCAAGATGCAGTTGGCATGCTGAGATGACACTTTAACCTTCGACTCACTCAATCCAATGGTCATCCGTCTGTACCTCCATTGCCTCTCTCCCTCCTTGTTGACCATTCTGAATCCGAACCTGAACCCCATGGAGGTAGGGGCCACACCTCTCCGTGGCATCGCCAGAGACAGCTGGGGCTCTGTCCCTATTACGGCCAGGAGGGTTACCAGTGTCAGTGGTGTCCGGTACGCCCTAACCTCCATGGTTAGGGCATCCACCGGTATGCTCCACTAGTGCAGAGGGGTGGCCACGTGACCTTCCATATCCCAGGGTTGGCATGAGTATTCCATTTTCATTGTTTTCTGCCAAACCCTTTACGGTTCCTATTTCGCTGGCTGTTGATCAAGTGTTGTCTCTAGCTCTAGTGGACTCCGGTGCTGCTTGGAACTTCATCGACCAGGTCCTCGCCTCCTCCCTGAACTTAACCTCATACCCGCTCGCCTCTCCTTTTCCTATCCAAGCTCTGGACACACGACCTTTGGAATTCGGCACAGTGATGCACATCATAGCACCACTCGCCCTCACCATGGGACCTATGCACCAGGAAAGCCTTCCCTCCGCACCTGTACACAAGGTAATCCTTGATCTCCTGTGGCTCCAACATCACATGGTCAAGTAGGAAAATTACCGCTTGGTGACCAGGATGTCGGAGGACCTGCTTTTCCGTATCCTGTTCCATGCCGGTTGAGAGCCCTGTGAGTGTCCACCAGCCAATCAATCGGTCCTGTTGTATTGTTGGCCCTGTGTTGGGATGTAGATGTGGACATCTGCCAGGCTCTGGAGTGAAACCCACTCCTGCCACCTGCCCTCCAGAGCGCAGCTATGTTCCCACAGGGGTGAGCGTTGGGCTGTTGGCCTGGGCACACACATCCCTCGACGCTGGACACTCCGGTATCACCCACACTATCAATCCCTTTCTGATAAATACTAGTGACCCACTTTGGCGCAGGTCGTAGCCCACTGAGCACAATCCGAACCTGAATTGACAATCCAAATCCCCCCGCAACGCTCCAACAGTAGAACTCCTTTCTCCTTTCTGTGGGGTGGGGGGGGTGAAAGGAAGAGTGGCAGGGAGAGGGAGAGACAACAGTTAAAATGTTCAACTTCTCTTCCTGTCAATAGATATCGCTTTCTTACCCCCTCTTCCAACTTTGGTGACTGGACCAACCAAACCCTCAAGACTGCCATGGGCAAGTCCCTTGATTGGTACCAGGAAGGGTGGGAGAACAACCTGAAGGTAATTTTCTCTTTGCACACAGCAGCATCCAGGCCTCCACCGACTGCGAACGTGAGCCGCAGCTGTTGACTGAGGTATACAATGCAACTGGATATACAATTATTGCATGTACTGTAGTCTTTCAAATTTGTGATTGACTCAGTGTTTGTCTATTGCTATTTTTGTATAACATACTTTCAGATCACTGAAACTCCACCTGATGTGGTGGAAGTTGTCAAACCCGATCAGACCGCCTTAAAAGACCACCATCAGGCGTAGACTGAGAAGGATGTGGAGGTTTTTGACCAGGTAAAGATGATTGTCCGCTGTTTAATTTATTTTCCGGCCCTCCAAGAGATATGTAAGTAATGTATTTGTAATATGAAATATAATGGTATTTATTCCTGTTATCAATCAAGATGAGACTGAACATGGACAAGGCACAGGAGAAACAGAAGGAGAGCTACCAGTGCAGACTCAAGATGGGGACCAAGTGCTACGACATGCTGGCGAATGACTTGGTTTAGAAGAAGAACAAAAGGAAGGCGAGACCTGGGAAACCTCGCTGCTTTTTTGCTCCTGGTCACCATCTGTTAAAGTGAATATTTAAAAAATCTCATAACTATTTGCACGCAAAATAACCTGAAGCTAGTTTTAGTTTCCATAACACTGATATTTTTGTATTCCTAGGGTTACCTCGGTGGAAGCCAACAATCTTCTACAGTTGGAGCAGCTGGACGGTCAACCTCTGAAAGCACTGACGCCCTACACTTCAGTGAAGCCCAATAGACAAAGTATGTTAAGCTTTGGTTGACATTTGAGAAAGCAAGAAATGGTAGTTATGCTGAGCTTATAAAAATGTACCTCTTCAATTTACCTCCAAATGACTTTAGGATCATAGTCTGCTTCTTCGTGCTCTGAGTCGGAGGGGGACCAGCTTGAGGTAAGCTATACCTTCCAAAAGTGTTAAAGTACATATCTCCCATTTATAACACTGCACTAATCATCACATTTTATCACAGTAAAGTGTAACCTGTGTTTGTCTCGGTCTTCTACCCTGTTCCCTTTTAATTCTGCTCCTGTTCTCCAGGAGCTAGGGGTTCTGCCTAACACCCAGACGTGGATCCACCTGATGTCCTACATTACCAACCACCATTCAAATGTTCATTACATCGGCAAATGTTGTCATTATCTGTTATGTTTTCTTGCTCTATCATAATGTGAGACCCAGATGAACAAAAAAAAGAAACGGATTTGCATATGAATGGAGTGGAAATTAGCTGACTTCGTAATCTGTAAAGTAAATAACTTTAATGTGTCAAGCAGATGACACTTTCTTTGCCAGTTCTGTAACGTAGCGATGTTTAAGACATGGATTTCATGTTGTAATGTTAACAAGGTACCCAAAAGTAGGTTGAATTAATGTTTTCATTTTATTAGTTAAGCAACTTGTTCAAACAGTGAAATTGTGGAGGAAATCTGCCTTGTTTGCATAGCGATGATGACAAGAATGTCATTTAGGCTGTAATCTCAAACTCTAATCATTAGGTCATCACACTGTTGATACAGCAACGGACGCTAATAGTTTTTAGAATCCCGTTGTGACGCAGAGGAGGACACTTTTTGTCATGACAGGCCCGATTCCTTCCTTGGGCGGAGTATGCCCAGAATTAGTAGTGTCATTCCTCCACCGGGCTGACTCCCTTCCAGTGTATTCTGGGTTACCAGCCAGCCCTGGCACCATGGACTCCAAGCCAGACCGAAGCGCCATCCGCCTCAGAAGGAGCAGGCGGTTCGCCACAGCAGTGAGGCGTGTCGTGGATATTCTAATCCATAATGAGGAGAGACATGAACCATTAACAATCAGATATTCTTTATTCAAAAAATATTAATAAGGGAGCAAGTCACCATTACACACAGAGT
Source organism: Salvelinus sp. IW2-2015 (assembly GCF_002910315.2). Lineage (NCBI taxonomy): Eukaryota > Metazoa > Chordata > Actinopteri > Salmoniformes > Salmonidae > Salvelinus > Salvelinus sp. IW2-2015. The sequence goes on from NC_036872.1 coordinate 9,807,002, forward strand.
GAATAGAGAGCTCAGAGATTCTGAGTTGGGGCTTGCTTTGTATAGCCCAACCTTGTTACATTTACTTAATCCACCACAACTGTCTCAATGTGTCGAACCAACTGATATCTACTGGATGAGGTGGCCAAATATTCTGAGTTCTCTTGTGAGTATTAAGAACTGTTTGGTCTTAGAATAGAGGATAAGGAAAGACTTTGTTCAGAACAGAGATGCCTCGTATTTTGAACATGCAAGTTTTAGAGTAGAGGGTGGGGTTAAGAACACGAGACGTGCATAGCCGTAGTGGATTCGGTACAGAGTTAGGTGAAAACAGCAATTTACACAACCAGAGTAACATGATAGTTATGTACAATCATTTAAAGTAATAAATTGTTTTTTTCCCACAGGCGCCCATGTTCGATCCTGGTGATCACATCTGGCTCTCCATCAGGATCCTCCCACGCCGTCTGCCATGTAAGAAGCGGAGTCCACGGTTTGTGGAGCAACTCGAGGTCCTCCGGAGGGTCAACAAGTAAACATACAGATTACAACTTCCCTCTAACTACCGGAGTTCACCCTCTTTTCACGTTTCCCTCCTTAGGCCAGTGGTTCCTGGTCCCCTGGCTGACGATGTCCCGCACAACACTCCTCCACCTCTCCTGGACATTGAGGAAGCCCCGCCTATGTCATGACTCCTGCGTCATGGGGGGTCGGCTTCAGTACATGGTGGACTGGGAGGCGTATGGTCCAGAAGAGCGGTGTTGGGTTCCAGTGGATGACATTCTGTATCCCATTCTGGATTTCACCTTCCGGATCACTCCTCGCCCTCGGGGGGCCACACTCTCATCAGTCACAACTGGACCTCATTACTCCCTGCTTACTTACCCTTCTAATAGCAATCTTTTGTTACTAGTTTTCAGCAAGTATTGTTTGTTTCCATGTCAGACGCTTCTCTTGTTTTGTATCATTCCATGTTCATTGATATTAAACTCACTAACTGCACCTGCGTCTATGTTACACCTTATATGTTGCGTTTATATTTTCATTCAGTATACATTCCCATGTGCATCCCCATATTCATCTTCCTTGGTGTGTTTAAATAAAGTTCCTTTGTAACTCTAAGGCTGCTTTATTTCCTTCTAACTGGGGGCGGTGTCAATTGGGCACAAACCAGTAAAATGCGTAGAGCTGTGTCGCTCTTTCAGAAGTGTTTCCATACTTGAAGGGGTGTGTCTATACACTACCGTTCAAAAGTTTGGGGTCACTTAGAAATGTCCTTGTTTTTGGAAAAAAAGCTTATTTTTTGTCCATTAAAATAACATAAAATTGATCAGAAAATCATTGTTAATGTTGTGAATTACTATCGTAGCTGGAAACGGCAGATTTTTTTTGATTTTATTTATGGAATATCTAGAGGCCCATTATCAGCAACCAGTGTTCCAATGGCACGTTGTGTTAGCTAATTCAAGTTTATCATTTTAAAAGGCTAATTGATCATTAGAAAACCATTTTGCAATTATGTTAGCACAGCTAAAAACTGTTTTGATTAAATAAGCAATAAAACTGTCCTTTAGACTAGTTGAGTAGCTGGCGCATCAGCATTTGTGGGTTTGAGTACAGGCTCAAAATCACCAGAAACAAAGACCATTCTTCTGAAAATCATCAGTCTATTTTTGTTCTGAGAAATTGCCAAGAAACTGATGATCTTGTACAACGCTGTGTACTACTCCCTTCACAGAACTGCGCAAACTGTCTCTAACCATAATAGAAAGGAGTGGGAGGCCCCGGTGCACAACTGAGCAAGAGGACAAGTACATTAGCGTGTCTAGTTTGAGAAACAGACGCCTCACAAATCCTCAACTGGCAACTCCATTAAATAGTACCCGCAAAACACCAGTCTCAATGTCAACAGTGAAGAGGCGACTCCGGGATGCTGGCCTTTTGTACTTTTTTTGTAACACTTTTGTAACTGCAGTAGCCTAGTGCAGGGCCACCGTGTCCCCCCTGCCGCCCCACAGTTTGGGAACCACTGGCCTAGTGCAGTCATTTTGTAGTTCAACTGTAGTTATTTTGCAATTACTGCATTCCAAATTAACACTATTCATTTTTGTAAGGGTAGGCAGATAACAAGGATTAATGAGAGAGAACCTCCCTTTACACTGCTCTTGGCAGACTACTTTGCATAATTGAAAACACCTCACATTCTTGCGCATGATGAATGAGGGGATTGCATTCGTTTATTAGGGCTGTCACAATTACGTATAACTGTATAACAGACTGTTATGGATGAAAATAACCTTCATAACTGTTTACATTTTTACCAAAAATATTTTGTGGAATGAACAGCTGACTATATAGGATGGTAGGGAAATCATGTGGTTGAGTCCTTTTCAACTGTAACATGGACTCTTAATAACAACGTGATGAAACCAGCGAGTTTTTAAACCCAAAGGCGCAACATCGCGAGACTTCCGGGAACGCTTGCGAAACAGACTAAACAGTTTGAGACGTCAATGAGAGAAGTGAAAGATTCTTCCTTAGTTGTTCATTTCCTCAAAATCTAGTCAATGTCTTAAGTAGCTGAACATGTTATTACTCACATCTTGTGAAAGTGACAGTCACGTTTTCATTTTCGTCAAAAACAACATGGCCGAATGGTAAAGAATAACTAGGCCCTCGAGAGCACCCTTACCTGCTGATCTATAAATTGTCTCCGTAATCTAGCATAGGTACGATGGTCAGCTGAATCAGGGTTAGTTTGGCAGCTGGGGTGAAAGAGGAGCGATTACGATAGAGGTAATCAAGTCAAGATTTAACTTTAGCCTGCAGCTTTGATATGTGCTGAGAGAAGCACAGTGTACTGTCTAGCCATACTGCCAACTACTTGTATGAGGTGACTACCTCAAGCTCTAAACCCTCAGAGGTAGTAATCACACCTGTGGAGAGAGGGGCATTCCTCTTACCAAACCACATTACGTTTGTTTTGGAGGTGTTCAGAACAAGGTTAAGGGCACAGAAAGCTTGTTGGATACTGAAGAAAGCTTTGTTGTAGAGCATTTAACACAACATCTGTGGAAGGGCCAGCTGAGTATAAGACTGTATCATCTGCATATAAATGGATGAGAGCTTCCTACTGCCTGAGCTATGTTGTTGATGTAAATTGAGAAGAGCTTGGATGAATGCACTGAATGCACATATTTCTCATTTGCCTGAACGAAAGCCAGTCAGCTTGAGTATGCGTGTGCCGAGCCTTTCGCCAAATGGCATTCTTGAGGTGGAGTAACTCTGCAAGATCACGGTCAAACCAGGGGCTGAACCCGTTTTTAATTATAATTTTCTTTATGGGGGCATGTTTTGTTATCAATACCACTGAGAATATAAAAAAAGAAGGTCCAAGCATCTTTAAGTGTGGTTTAAGTATGTCCCAGTTTAGGTCACCTAGCAAGACAAGTTCAGATTTAGTGTAAGCGGCCAGGAGAAAGCTAAGGGTAGGTTGGGTACAGGCCGGTGCTGATGGAGGACGATAACACCCAGCAACAGTCAACAAAGAGTTATTTGAAAGTTTAATGCTTAAAACCAGCTAATCAAATTGTTTGTTGACAGACTTGGTGGAGACAACCGAGCACTGAAGGTGATCCTTGGTCAAGATTGCCACCACCCAAGATTGCCACCACCTTTGGAAGATCTGTATTGCCAAAAAAGGTTATAACCAGAAAGGTTAACATCAGTATTTAAAACACTCTTCCTTAACCACATCTCAGTAATGACCAACACATCTGGATTGGAGCTGTGAACCCACACTTTCAATTGATCCATTTTAGGTAATACGCTTCTAGTGTTAACGTGTAGAAAACCCAGGCTTTTACGAGAGCAGAAATCAGTGAAGCAGATATCAGAGCACAAGTCGGAATTGGGGCTAGCAACAGTAGATGGGCCAGGGTGTACATGCACATTTCCAGATTTAATCAGCAGTAATACAATCAGGGCACGGCAGAGTACAGGGAGAGCTCTGCAGTGTTGATTCATGACATTTGAATGTGCATTAGATGGCAACAAGATCATATTGTACAGCAATTTCATCAGGTAACATGAATAGAAAGCCGGAGAGAGGTGGTTAGAATAGGATGGGAGGCCAATAGTCTGTGTAACCAATAGAGAGTCAGAGTCCCGAGTGTGGGAACAAACATAGTCTGTCCCACGGTTGGGTGAATAAGAAAGTTCATAGTCAACAAAGCATGCAGGAGTCATGAGGCAAATAGCATAAAGCTCAATAAAAAAATATAACGACTTGCGTGTGTGCTGGAGGCGAGCGAAAGCTCGGGAGAGAGAGGGGGGGGGCGAGGTTACCTGTACCAGACAGGGGGAGACAGGCCAGGGAAGACGGATAACAGATCACCAGGTTGAATCCAAGCAGCAGTGCAGCAGGCAAACAGGAGTAGGTGTCACACCAACTTGGGAAAAACTTTTTTCTGGAGGCAGATATATTGTAGAAAATGCCAGTGGATGATCTCTGAACAGCCGTAGGGGGCTTCAAAGGCCTCTGGATTTGTGTGGGGTATGCTGTGAAACTCTCCTGCCATTGTTGTGCTCAAAGGCTTTGACACCTCAGCATGTCAAGTCGTTTGTTTGTTACTGGTACATTTTAACCTACTAACAACCTATTCATTTATGGTGGAGCAAATCTACAATTTCCTTGTTGTGTAGTGCAAACTATTTCGTTTTGCTGGCCTGGGTTCTATCCTCAGCTTTCCCTCCGTGGAGTGCCTCGTCCAAGCTGCTCCTCTTCGCTCTCCACCCGGCTGTCAGAGACAGCTCAACAATCCCGAACCCGTTCTCTCAATCGACCCCCACACCCAATCTACTCACATGCACACACACTCACATACAGACATACATACACATAGTCCCTCTCTCCCCTTACCTTTCCTTGGCCTCTATTTCTTACATCTCTCAGAGAAAATGACATTTTTCGTGGTATTGCTCTGTGCACTGACTTTACTGATCTCTGGAGAAAACTAACATTGTCGCTGGGTGAGTACATCTGACAATGTGCTCTCCCGTCCATTAGACATTTTGTCTGCAGGAACTCGCTCTTTTTCACTCGGTCCACTCGTACAAGTGCCGATGCATTTATGGCATGACGTGAACAATACGAACTTGCGTCACTACCAAAGTCTAATGGTTTTAAATGACTGTTTTGTATTGTCTGGAAACTCACTTTGTCACGTTCCTGACCTGTTTTCTGTTGTTTTGTATGTGTTTGATGGTCAGGGCGTGAGTTTTGGGTGGGCAGTCTATGTTTTCTGTTTCTATGTTGGTTTTGGGTTGCCTGGTATGGCTCTCAATTAGAGGCAGGTGTTTGACGTTTCCTCTGATTGAGAGTCATATTAAGGTAGGTTGTTTTCACTGTTTGTTTGTGGGTGATTGTCTCCTGTGTCAGTGTCTGTATGTTACGCCACACGGGACTGTTCCGGTTTTTGTTTGTTCGTTCGTTTTATGTAGTCTGTTTCCTGGTTCATGCGTTCTTCACGTTGTATGTAAGTTCGGGTCCAGGTCTGTCTACATTCGTTTATTTGTTTTGTAATTATTCAAGTGTTCGTCGTGTTCTTCAGTTTTGTTTATTAAATCATTATGTATTCACAACCCGCTGCACTTTGGTCCAATCCTTGCTACTCCTCTTCGGATGAAGAGATGGAGGAAGCCCGTTACACACTTGTAGAATTCGCTTGCAGTAGGTCTCTTAAAAAAGAGAAGCCGTGCAAGGTTATTAAACAGAGGTGTCTATTTTCTTCTTTTGTTGATATCAGCTAACGTGTAACCTAATCCTGGCCCTGATATGCAATGTCTCCAAACCCCCTCTGATTTTAAATCTAGATCTGTTTTTGGTATTTTTCATTTAAATGTATGCAGCCTGTTGTCTGAAATTGATGGGGTTAGGATTTGGGCTAAATCAACTGATGCTGATGTAATTGTGTTTTCTGAAACCTGGCTCAGCAAGTCTGTTCTTGATAAGGATATTTGTATAAGTGGTTACAATGTGTATCGCACCGATCGGGTTAAGAAAGGTGGGGGTGTGGCTATATATGTAAATACTAAATTCCTTGTAAATGTGGCAAAGTCTGAAACTATTTGTAAACAGAATTTCTTGCTTTGAATCTTGAGGTTTCAAAGGGTCTCTCTATAACTGTGATATACTGTAACTGTGTTATATCTGCTCTCTGTGATGCATTTTCTTCTCTGATGCACCTTATGTCTAAACTTCTTTACGGTGAAATGATCTTGATTGTTGATCTCAACTGGTGTTGGTTAAAGCCGGAGTCTGATGATTTTAGAATGTTTTGTAATTCTATGAATCTTACCCAGTTGATTAACTCACCCACCCGTCCAAATCTAAAATGTCCAGAGAAATTTACCCTGATTGATTTGATATTGACAAATGTTCCACATAAATATTCTGCGGTTGGTGTTTTTTGTAATGAATTAAGTGACCATTGTGATGTTGTTGCTGCTAGAAAAACTAAAGTTCCTAAGACAAAACCACGCTTTATTCGTAAGAGAAATGTTAAGAGTTTTAATGAGCAGGCTTTCTTTCATGATTTGTTTTATTTTGACTGGAGCAAGATTGAGCTTATCCCTGATGTGGAAACTGCCTGTAAGTTCTTTCATTATGTTGTTTTCCAAATAGTAAACAAACATGCCCCATTCCACAGGTTCAGGGTTAAAGGGCGGGATACTCTATGGATTTCTTCTGAGCTGTCTTGTATTATTCACAAACATAATCTAGCCTGGGCTAAAGCAAGGAAATCATGTTATGATGCTGATTGGCTACGAAACAAGTGTTATTTTCTTCTCAGGAAGGCCAAGTCTGAATATTGTATGTCTGTTACCACTGATAACCTGAATGATCCTAGAATGTTTTGGAAGGCTATTAAGTTTATGTCTGGTAACAGTAATGTTAATGGATTACCATTGTGTATTGCAGGACTCAATATGTGTCACGCCCTGGCCTTAGTTATCTTTGTTTTCTTCATTATTTTAGTTAGGTCAGGGTGTGACATGGGAAATGTATGTGTTTTTGCATTGTCTAGTGGTTTTGTATGTTTAATGGGGCAGTGTCTTGTATAGGGGTTTGTATGTCTATGGCTGCCTAGATTGGTTCCTAGAGGCAGCTGTTGTTCATTTGTCTCTGATTGAGAGCTATATTTAGGCAGCCATATTCATTGAGTTTTCGTGGGTAATTGTCTATGTCTAAACGTTAGTAGCTTGTGTGTGCACTTTCGTTTTGTAGCTTCACGGTCGTTTGTTGTTTTGTTAGTTTGTAAAGWGTTTCGTTTCGTGTTCATCTTCTTCGTAAATAAAAAGAGGATGTATTTATATCACGCTGCGCCTTGGTCCACTCATTCACCAGAAGACGATCGTGACAATATGACTGTATATGACAAAACTGAAACGCTGAATTGTTTCAATGAGCACTTTGTATCATCTGGTAGGCTGTTTGATTCAGTATCCCCTGTCTCTGTACAACCCTGCGTGGATGAACCAGTGAGAGCTGGTCAAACTTTTCGCATTTTGCCATTCTCAGTGCAGGAGGTACATAAAGCCCTGAAATCCTTAGATCAGAGAAAGCCTGGATGTCCCAATCTTCTTGATCCCTGCTCTTTAAAACTGGCAGGTGATTTCATAGCTGAACCACTTACATATCTGTTCAATCTAACCCTGGAATGTAATGAAATTCCAAAGTTCTGGAAATCATCACTTGACCTACCACTTTTAAAAGGGGGAGATCCAACTATTTTAAATAATTATAGGCCAATCTCAAAGCTGTCACCCCTGGCAAAAATACTTGAAACCCTTGTTAGTGAACAGCTAAAAGAGTTTTTATATACTAATTCTATTTGATCAATGTACCAATCGGGCTTCAGGAAGAAGCATAGCACAATTACAGCAGCCATGAAGGTTTTAAATGATATCACTGAAGCCCTTGACAAAAAACAGCACTGTGTCTCACTTTTTATTGATCTCTCTATGGCTTGTGATACAGTTGATCATGCTAGGCAGAGATTGTCAAGCGTAGGTCTTTCGGAGCATGCAGTTGCATGGTTTGCTAACTATCTGTCTGACAGAACTCAGTGCACTCAATTTGATGGGCTCATGTCTGTTAAATTGTCTGTCTGTAATGATGTGCCCCAGGGCTCTGTACTTGGTCCCCTCTTATTCACTATTTATATAAATCATTTAGACAAAAATGTGCAAAATGCGCAACTTCACTTTTATGCTGACGATACTGTTATTTATTGTTGTGCCTCGTCTCTCACAAAAGCTTTACAGAACTTGCAAACTGCTGTTCAACATACCTTGTGTCAATTGAAGCTTATCCTCAATACTGACAAAACTAAACTAATGGTGTTTTCTAAAGCAAGAAAGAGACCTCTGAACCTTTCACCTATTACTATCTGTCAGGGCAATGAGATTGTAACCTCATAAATATCTTGGAATTTTAATTGATGACAGCCTCTCTTTTAAACTGCATATTCAACAACTTACAAAAAAATTGAAGCTGAAGTTGTTTTTCTTTTGAAGCCAGAAAGAGGCTAGTATCAGCTAAAAACATTTTTTTACTAGACTATGAAGATATTTTATATATGAACGCTTCCGCTCAGTGTTTGAGATCAATTGACATCCTTTACCATGGAGCATTGAGATTTATTTTAAACTGCAAAACCCTTACGCACCACTGCACTTTATATACAAGGGTTGGCTGGCCTTCTCTAGGCTCAGTCACTGGTATACTTTTATTTAAAAAGCCATTTTGGGTTTACTACCATTTTATTTGGGCATTTTTATTGTTCAGAAATGTGGTGGGTACTCTTCGTTCGCAGGACTTTATCTTGCTAACTGTTCCAAATGTCCGAACTGAATTTGGTAAAAGGGCTTTTATGTACTCTGCGCAATCAGCTCGGAACGCCTTACAAAATACTTTTAAACTGGAAGAACCTGTCCCGATTGGTGTTTTTAAATCATTGATGAAGGATTTTGTGGCTGATTCCCTGACCTGTCAATATTTTACTTTGTGATGTTGTTATACCTTTGTGAATTCTATGTTTTTTTACTAGATTACCTGTAGTTTTTCATGTTGTCTGTCTGTAATTGTGTAATGACTTGGTGCTGCATATCTTGGACAGGACGCTTTTGAAAAAGAGATTTCAAATGTCAATGAGCCCTTCCTGGTTAAATTGTATCTGTTCTGTCCTAGCAAGCTTGGCATTCAGTCCCCATAAAGTAAAATATATCATTGTAATGTACTTTATTTTATTTTTTTCTTCTTGGCTTTCAAAATAGCATCAGACTAAAAATTACTCAGTCAGTTACAGGTTGGATGGTCTCTGCTGTTTGTTTATTAGAACTGTACAGCTTGGAAATAGGAATCCTTGGAAGTAGGAATCCTTCCAGGTCATTTTGTCCAAAATCAGGTTGTAGATTTGGAGTTTTGATCTGGAGGGAAGGTTATACTGTGGAGGGTAGCATCCTGTTCATATCCCTGCCGAAAAATCCAAGGTAATCTAACTTCAAATCTATCTTTTTGTAAAAACATGCTGAAAAATGTGGAAGCTCACAAGCAGCTGTGTCTCTCTCTCTCTGGTCTCTGGTCAACGGGCTTGGAACCTCTAACCCTGGCAATTTGACTGGTAAACTCATGAGTGCACTCAAAATGGCTACCTGTGGTGGGTTCAACAAGGCAAATTTTGCAAACTTTGGCTAACGTTAGAAAACATATTCCATTTGTTTTGTGTTAGCCGCGACCATTCACTAACGTTTGCTAATAGTTTGAGAAGATAGTGTGCGGTGAACGTAAGTGTCTGTTTCGGGTCTAAACTGCCGCTAAAAATAATCAAGTGGCCATGTAGACTTTCTACTATATTTAGTAGGAATAGATCAATTGTTTTCAGTTTGAATATTGTCGCTAAAAAGCCACCGTAATCCTTACAAAAAATAGCTGTTTGATGTTTCACCGAAACATTTTGGAATGTTCATTCAAATAGTTCAACTGAAATTGTTACTCTGGCAACATGTTTGCTGCAGACAGAAGACGCTTGTCGCCACTGGTATTGTGATGCAATAGCTTCCATGGTAATGTAGAATGGTAATTCAAATGATGTTAACAAATTACAGCACATATTTTAGCACATATTTTAGTTCCTGCTTTGCTCCTATGGGTACACTCGCAATGGCCGCCAGTCCACCCATTATGCCATCATTAACTTGAATAGGGATCCATGTTCTATTGATTATATTTATATGGCAGCACATGCAGTCAGGAGCAAAGGAAAGCAGAACATGTGCAGCAAATACGTTTTTTTGCTTTTCAAACGGTTATTAAGGTGACCGCGGTCATTTTTCTGTCCAACCTTAATCCCAAATTCTATGACCATAACAGCCTTAAGCGTCTTGGAACTGTGCTGCCACCTGGGTGTGAGCCAGGTGCCCAACTCTGGCCGACAGCGAAGTCGACTCAAAACAAAAGTCGACTCACCCAACTTATTGTGGGAATCTTGTGGAAGGCAACCTGAAACGTTTGACCCAAGTTAAAAAATTTAAAGGCAATGCTACCAAATACTAATTGAGTGTATGTAAACTTCTGACCCACTGGGAATGTGATGAAAGAAATAAAAGCTGAAATAAATCATTCTCTCTACTATTATTCTGACATTTCACATTCTTAAAATTAAGTGGTGATCCTAACTGACTTAAAGACAGGGAATTTTTACAACGATTAAATGTCAGGAATTGTGAAAAACTGAGTTTAAGTGTATTTGGCTAAGGTGTATGTAAACTTCCGACTTCAACTGTATATTGAACACCGTCTTAACGGAGTGTGTGCACAATTTCTTAATACATCCTGTCAGGAGTAATACAGCCATGGAAACTACCATATTTAAATGTGGAGGGGTCAGTCACATTAATTTGCACTACTTTGGAGATCGATTTGCTCAAAACTTGGCAGGTAGTGCTGCAATTATTTAGCTTAGCTACTTCCGTTTCATTCCAGACCGTTTTATTCAGACAGGGGTCACATTTAACCCCATACCCATTTACGCATGATGAAAAATTCAAACCCTTGCTGGTGAGGTTCTTCTCCATGAACAGTCCTGTGGTTTGGTTAAACTACCACACATACCCTGACTCATTCAGTCTAATAGCCTACTCCTCCAGTTTCCAACTTTCACCAAAAACATCCTTTCCAAAAGTGACGTTTGCGAACGACCAGAGAGAAAAAGGCGATGCGAGAGTGTCTACTCCGCCCAAAATCTGTCTGCATGAAAATAAGCATTAAGCAGACCAAGTGAGAAGTTGTTTTTTTATTGGGGACAATAAGATTTAGTCAAGATAAAACTTCATTGCTATTTTGATACGTGAGGCTTATTTTATCGAATAGAAGTTTTATAATGCTTAGGTTGTTTTATGAGTGTACTGATATAGTTTCAAGTTTCATTAGTTGTATGTACGGGATATCCATGGTATACTGTCCATCGTCCAACGAAATGCTTACTTGCAGGTTCCTTCTTGACAATGCAACAACAATAAGAAATAATAAAAGATAAGAATACGAAGATAGTAAATGGCTGTAGAATAGTATAATACATTTTAGCATAGGTATAATACAGGAAGGCACAATTTATGGTCCAGTCTTTACACTTGTATTGGGGAAGGGGGGATGGGTGGCAAGTGTGTAAATTGAGCAGTATAATAAAAGTCTGGTAGCAGCAGTGGTGGACAAAGTACCCAATTCTCATACTTGAGTAAAAGTAAAGATACCATAATAGAAAACGACTCAAGTAAAAGTGAAAGTCACCCAATAAAATACTACTTGAGTAGAAGTCTAAAAGTATTTGGTTTTAAAGACTTAAGTATCAAAAGTAAAAGTATAAATAATTTCAAAATCCTTATATGAAGCAAACCAGATGGCACCATTTTTAAAATATTTTTATTTATTTATGGTTAGGCAGGGTTTGACATTTAGACATCATTTACAAATGAAGCATGTGTGTTTAATGAGTCCGCCAGATCAGAGGCAGTAGGGATGACCAGGGTCAAGTGTTCTGTTGATAAGTGCATGAATTGGACTATTTTCCTGTGCTGCTAAGCATTTTTATTTATTTATTTATTTTATTTAACTAGGCAAGTCAGTTAAGAACAAATTCTTATTTACAATGACGGCCTACCCCAGCCAAACCCTAACCTGGACAAGGCTGGGCTAATTGTGCGCCGCGGTAAGGGACTCCCAATCACGGCCAGTTGTGATACAGCCTGGAATCGAACGAGGGTCTGTAGTGGCTCCTCTAGCACTGAGATGAAAGGAATACTTTTTGGTGTCAGGGAAAATGTATGCAGTAAAAAGTACAATATTTTCTTAACGAATGTAGTGAAGTAAAAGTAGTCAAAAATATAAATAGTAAAGTTAAGTACAGATACCCCCAAAAACTACTTAAGAAGTACTTTAAAGTACTTTTACTTAAGTAGTTTACACTACTGGGTAGCAGCAGTTGTGATGTGTGTGTAGCATGAATGTATGTGTGTATGTGTATGTCTTTGTGGGTGGGTGTGTGCATGAGTGAGTGAATGTGTGCTAAGGTGTGGAGAATCAGAGCAGGAGGTCAGTCCAGTTCAAGTGTTCAGCCGTCTGATGGCTTGTATAGAAACTGTCTCTGAGTCTGTTGGTATCAGACCTCATGCTCCGATACCGTCTGCCCAAAGGTAAGGGAAAGAACAGCTCGTGTGTGGGGTCCTTGATGATGCTGTGTGCCTTCCTCAGGCACTGCTTCGAGTAGATGTACTGGATTGGTGGGAGTGTGGTCCCAGTGATGTACCTATGGACGTGTGAATAGCGATGTAAATGGCATCTTCCGTGGATCTGTTGGAGCAATAGGCAAATTGGAGTGGGACCAGTGTGCCTACTGGCCTTGATGTGGGCCCATGACCAGCCAATCCAAGCCCTTCGGTTAATTGGAGTGGGACCAGTGTGCCTACTGGCCTTGATGTGGGCCCATGACCAGCCAATCCAAGCCCTTCGGTTAATTGGAGTGGGACCAGTGTGCCTGGCATACTGGCCTTGATGTGTGCCATGACCAGCCTTTTGAAGCACTTCATAATGACCAAGGTGAGCGCGACGGGCCGACAGACAAGTTTTGTTGAAATTTAAATTAGGCCTGCCTTCTATAAGATTTAGAATTCAGTTGTTTGTTCACGTTCTCTGTATTCTTCCAAAAAATGCCTTACTTTAGAGGCTGGTGGGAGGAGCTATATGAGGACAGGCTCATTGTAATGGTTGGAATGGAATGAATGGAACGAAGTCAAACATGTGGTTTCCATATGTTTGATGTGTTTGATACCATTTCCTTTATTCTATTACAGCCATAACAATGAGCCCATCCTCCAATAGCTCCTCCCACCAGCCTCCTCTGCCTCATATGTAGCATAGCTGTAGTCTCACGTGACCATCCTTCCAAATCCCGTCTAGCTACTGTAGATTTAATACAATAAAGTCCATTTAAAATCTAGGGCGAGATCCTTCATTTGTATTAATTACACATACCAAGTCTGTCTGTGTTTTACAATGTTATGAATATATTTCATGACATGGTCTTAAGGGGTTCATTGTTGGTGGGTCATTCTCAAATTAGACCTCATAGGCTATATGCAATGTTGGATAGAATAAAAAATATACACACAGATCAATAAAGACAATTTGAAGCAACATAAAAAGCTTTATTTGCACGAAGGACCAGTTATCCAGGGCACAATGCCACTGCATATTCTTGCCACACAAATGGTGTCTGGTATATTGCACTATAGATCCTCAAGTCTGCTGAAGCTAGGCTAAATATAGGCTAAATATATGTCAATGCTGCTTACCATGTTTACTGTGCTCATTGCTGTTAGCAGGTAGAGAAAATACATCATGACTGCCATTTCAGATAGTTGTCATGAACCATAATATTTTGCATTTGGGAGGGGAACATTTAATCATGCACATTATTCTCCATTGGCACTCATGCACTGTGGTAATTGGTTCCAGGTGAGATCTGAGAGAAAGTTAGTTGTCACTTCCACACAGGGCCAGTAGGATCTTCTCATAGTCTCCGTTGGTGTCATCCTAAGGAGGTAAGAGACAGAGCGCAGAGTTACTCTACAAAATATAAAGGTCAATCATGTTTAGACATGTCACACCATTATATAACATTTTATTGAAATTATTTTCAGATGCCATATTTCCCCATTTAACAAATGGTGAGTCTATCTAAACTCAGATTAGACCCAGAAATCGGAATACMTTATACAATGTGATGCATGTACTTGGTGGGTCGGTTTCCCGGACCTCGATTAAGTCTAGTCCTGGATTTAAAACATATTCTCAATGGAGGATCTGTTTAATTTGATTTTTATTCTAGTACTATGCTTAATCTGGGAAAACAGTCCCTTGTCTTTTATTGCCACTTTGGCAGTGGAGATGTTTGCTCACCAGAATTTCCTGCGAGAGGGTTTTCCCAAACGTCTTCTTGTACTCCTGTCTAATCCGGGCCAGGTCTACTTCAGACCTGCTCACCATGACCCGGGTCAGAATATTGGTCCTGGTTCCTTTACCCTGGGGTATGGCACAGACACACAAAATGAAGATTTATAACCGGATAGTGGAAGCTCCTTAGCCTGAACCCAGATCTGTTTGTGCCGTCTTGTACAGTATGTGCATAACCAGTGTTCTTGTGTAGATTGTCACATCTTAAAACAGGGTTGTATTCATTAAGTAGAAAATGGACTGAAACAGGGACGAACTACCAGGATTTGTCCAACAAGAAATGTACATTTTCGTTTTTTTAAATATCTTTGTTGCATACCCTAATGATCAGGACCCAGGGCAACCTCTCATCTGGTACATAACATGCAACAATGTTTACCTTCATTGCCAAGTTGAGCTTCTCAGCAAAGAAAGCCGGCTTGCTTCCAGCACACTTCACTGAAAGACAGAAAAGAAAAACAGTCAGGTGACAGCATCGACAAGAAGGGGCATTCTCCAAAGCTGTCTCTAGGTGTATGTGTGTGTGTGTGTGTGGGGGGGGGGGGGGGGGTATGGAAGAGGGGATTCAATCAAATGTTATTTGTCACATGCTTTGTAAACAGCAGGTGAAGACTAATAGTGAAATGCTTACTTACGGCCCTTCCCAATAACACAGAGATACACATTTGATTAAAAAAACAAGGAATAAATACATAATGAGTAACAATAACTTGGCTATATACACGGGGTACCAATACCAAGTCGATGTGCAGGGGTACTAGGTAGTCGAGGTAAATATGTACATATAGGCAACAGGATAGGTAATAAACAGTAGCAGTGTATGTGATGAGTCAAGAGAGTTAGTGCAAAAAGGGTCAATGCAGATAGTCCGGGTAGCTATTTGGTTAACTATTTAGCAGTTTTATGGCTTGGGGGTAGAAGCTGTAGAGGATCCTGTTGATTCCAGACTTGGCGCATTGGTACCACTTTCCTTGTGGTAGCAGAGAGAACAGTCTATGACTTGGGTGTCTGAAGTCTTTGACAATTTGTAGAGCCTTCCTCTGACAACTCTTTGTAAAGAGGTCCTGGATGGCAGGGACCTCGGCCCCAGTGATGTACTGGGCCGTACGCACTACTCTTTGTAGCGCCTTGCGGTCGGATGCCAAGCAGTTGCCATACCAAGTGGTGATGCAGCCAGTCAAGATATGGTGCAGCTGTAGAACTTTGAGGATCTGAGGGCCCATGCCAAATATTTTCAGCCTCGTGAGGGGGAAGAGGTGTTGTCGTGCCTTCTTCACGATTGTGTTCGTCTGTGTGGACCATATTAATTCCTTAGTGATGTGGACACTGAGGAATTGAAGCTCTCGACCTGCTCCACTACAGCCCTGTTGATTTAGATGGGGGCGTGCTCGGTCCTCCATTTCCTGTAGTCCACGATCAGTTCCTTTGTCTTGCTGGTGTTAAGGGAGAGTTTGTTGTTCTGGCACCACACTGCCAGGTCCCTGACCTCCTCCCTATAGGCTGTTTCTTCATGTAGATTATCGGGCCTACCAACGTCGTAAAGTCTGCAAAGTTAATGATGGTGTTGGATTCGTGTGCGGTCATGTAGTCGTGGGTGAACAGGGAGTACATGAGGGAACTATGCATTCCCCCGCGATAAGGGTGTGTTGCTGCCTACCCTCTCCACCTGGAGGCGGCCGGTCCGGAAGTTCAGGATCCAGGGTCCTGAGCTTAGTGATGAGCTTGGAGGGCACTATGGTGTTGAACGCTGAGCTGTAGCTGCTGAACAGCATTCTCACATAGGTATTCCTCTTGTCCAGATGGGAGAGGGCAGTGTGGAGATCAGTAGAGATTGAGTCATCTGTGGATCTGTTGGGGGGGGTATGAGGATTGGAGTGGGTCCGGGGTGTCTGGGATGGTGGTGTTCATGTGAGCCATGATCTGCCTTGCAAAGCATTTCATGGCTACAGATGCCATTTAGACAGGTTACCTTGGTGTTCTTGGGCAGAGGGACTATGTTGGTCTGCTTGAAACATGTAGGTATTACAGACTGGGTCAGGGAGAGGTTGAAAATGTCAGATAAGAAACTTGCCAGCTGTCCTATGGTCTTTTCTTAAGTCAGACATAGTGCTCCATTGTCCTCACACAAAACGGCATGGCCATGAAATGATAAACAGGCATTTGCAATCAGTAATTGGATAATATGAATATGCCTTGGATAATGTGCCATCTAATCTATTTATAAAAAAAGTGATGATTATTTTAGTCTCGAGAGACTAATGTTATTTTGCTCACAGTGTGGCCTTATTTGAATGAAGAAAATGGAGCTCATGGTGTAACGTTACAGGACTAAGGCCTAGTGAAGGGTGTAACGTTACAGGACTAAGGCCTAGTGAAGGGTGTAATGTTACAGGACTAAGGCCTAGTAGGTCCACACTCAGGTATTTGCAGTGAAAAAATGTATGTCTAAAAAAATTCTGGACAAATGTTGCTTCGCCCGACTTCATCAACAGAGGGTGACCAAAAAATGTGCGGTCTTCAAATTGAATACATGTCTCCTGCAGTCCCAAAAAATATGTCCTATCTATCACGTTTAGATTTACGATGCCCCTGACTGTTATGCTTTTTGATTCGATGACTGTATAGTAAGCTGGACAGAGTGAAGGGACTATGAATGTAGGTCCATTATCATTTGTACACAGTTTCGGACTTGGTTTTAGTCATTTAAAAATGTTGACTAATATATAAAACTAACCCCCCCCCCCCCCCCAAAAGCACCTTGCAGGCCGGATTGAATGTCTCGTGGGCCGTATGTTTTGACACCCCTGGTCTAACTGATGACAAAAAAAAGCACACTAAGGTACGACTACTAGAACAGTGGAAAAGTAATAGTGGTAAGGCTTATATGGCATGTCTTATTTACCAAAATGTGTGTGTTAATACATATGCTGTGTGTGTGTATATATTCACTTTGGCCGGAGCTGAGAGCACTTCTGGGAGGTCAGCGAATCTATGAAGACGAGCAGTCTTGTTCCCTCCTCTTCGTCTTCCAGCCTCATACAGGGCCCGTTATAGACAGATACAGTAGCACGGCATCACACAGGGTTCGCATTACCACACTGACCATCTTTGCGGGGCCCAACCTTGAATTCTTGACACACATTCACTCTCTCCTCTCTCTCCATTACCCCTGTGCATCCACTGTCAGCAAAGTTCTGGTTCACCATGGTGTCTCTCATATCTAGTAGCGCTACAGTGATGCTGAGTGAGAGAGAGGGGGAGTGATGATTAATTGTGCCAAACTAGTATCTTTAAACTGTTTAAAGCAAACTGCTAAATTAACAACACCTTGCCAGTAGCGAGAGCAGAGCCATTCCTGAAGTCTGCGCCTGTGTCAAGATTTGGACTGTCATCCTCTAGCGTCCTTTTTGTTTTCTAGCAATGAAAATGCCATGATCTATATGGTTGTTGTAAATTATCACACACAGGACATTTACATAGTACATATTTACCATAATTGCGGACCACACCTCTGATAGACTTCTTTATCTCTCTATCCTCCTTATTGGTCCTGGAGGCCAGAATCTCAACCAGAGTATCCTCATCTGTTGGTCAATCCCTGAGAGAGAGATCGAAGGCGAGAGTGTGCAACCAGTCAACAAGGACAAAGGGTCAGGTCACATCAGTCGTAAACAGCTGAGAGTCCAAGGATCGGGAATAACATACAACAAGAAAGTGCAGGGCAGTGTTAAGTTATGCCCGCAAAACGCAACAAACACACTGAAGAATATGGAGGGTACTACCTGCATTTGTTCAATAACAGCTCATATTTTGTGGGTCTGACGTCTTCTACCAGAGCACCTCACACACACACTCATCATCATGACAATCTTAAAGTTACAGTAGTAACTCGTTCAGCACCCGGTCTCCTACATACTTTTAAAAGCAGTCCACAGTCTTTAACAGTCCCACCTTTTTGCCTCTATTCTGAGTTATAGTGAGTGACTAGCTGCGTGGCATGTTTACCTGCTGGGCTGTATGGCGCATTTAGTTTCGATAGGGCTGGCGTCTGAGCAGAGCCAAAGAACCACATCCTCCAGTGTCCCTTTAGGGCTCCGACTGTCAGGGGCAGTCTCCAGAGGCTTGCAGAGAGTGAGGGGTGACACTCTTCACAGTCATACACCAATGGTGTGTGTGTTTGTGTGTGGTGTGTGTGTGTGTGTGTGTTTGTGTGTTGTGTGGTGTGTGTGTGTGTTGTGTGGTGGTGTGTGTGTGTGTGTGTGTGTGTGTGTGTGTGTGTGTGTATGTGTTGTGTATGGTGGTGTGTGT